>NW_024608973.1:0-94766 GCF_018296145.1 Oncorhynchus tshawytscha
CATAAAGGAGACTACCACAATCAGATTAGAGCCATAAAGGAGACAAGACATATCTCACCCCACTACCACTATCAGATTAGAGCCATAAGGAGACTAGACATCTACCACTATCAGATTAGAGCCATAAAGGAGACTACCACTATCATATTGGAGCCATAAGGGAACCTAGACATCTCCCACCCCACTACCACTATCAGATTAGAGCCATAAAGGAGACTAGACATATCTCACCCCACTACCACTATCAGATTAGAGCCATAAAGGAGACTAGACATCTAACACCCCACTACCACTATCAGATTAGAGCCATAAAGGAGACTAGACATCTACCACTATCAGATCAGAGCCATAAAGGAGACTACCACTATAAGATTAGAGCCATAAAGGACCCCACTACCACTATCAGATTAGAGCCACTAGACATCTACCACCCCACTACCACTATCAGATTAGAGCCATAAAGGAGACTAGACATCTACCACTATCAGATTAGAGCCATAAAGGAGACTACCACTATCATATTAGAGCCATAAGGGAGCCTAGACATCTCCCACCCCACTACCACTATCAGATTAGAGCCATAAAGGAGACTAGACATATCTCACCCCACTACCACTATCAGATTAGAGCCATAAAGGAGACTAGACATATCTCACCCCACTACCACTATCAGATTAGAGACATAAAGGAGACTAGACATCTACCACCCCACTACCACTATCAGATTAGAGCCATAAAGGAGACTAGACATCTACCACCATCAGATTAGAGCCATAAAGAGACTACCACTATAAGATTAGAGCCATAAAGGAGACTAGACATCTCCCACCCCACTACCACTATTAGAGCCAGATTAGAGCCATAAAGGAGACAAGACATATCTCACCCCACTACCACTATCAGATTAGAGCCATAAGGAGACTAGACATCTACCACTATCAGATTAGAGCCATAAAGGAGACTACCACTATCAGATTAGAGCCATAAAGGAGACTAGACATCTCCCACCCCACTACCACTATCAGATTAGAGCCATAAGGAGACTAGACATACCACCCCACTACCACTATCAGATTAGAGCCATAAAGGAGACTACCACAATCAGATTAGAGCCATAAAGGAGACTAGACATATCTCACCCCACTACCACTATCAGATTAGAGCCATAAAGGAGACTAGACATCTACCACCCCACTACCACTATCAGATTAGAGCCATAAAGGAGACTAGACATCTACCACTATCAGATTAGAGCCATAAGGGGAACTAGACACTACCACTATCAGATTAGAGCCATAAGGGAGACTAGACATCTCCCACCCCACTACCACTATCAGATTAGAGCCATAAAGGAGACTAGACATATCTCACCCCACTACCACTATCAGATTAGAGCCATAAAGGAGACTAGACATCTACCACTATCAGATTAGAGCCATAAAGGAGACAAGACATATCTCACCCCACTACCACTATCAGATTAGAGCCATACGGGAGACTAGACATCTACCACTATCAGATTAGAGCCATAAAGGAGACCACCACTATCAGATTAGAGCCATAAAGGAGACTACCACTATCATATTAGAGCCACTAGACATCTCCCACCCCACTACCACTATCAGATTAGAGCCATAAAGGAGACTAGACATATCTCACCCCACTACCACTATCAGATTAGAGCCATAAAGGAGACTAGACATCTACTACCACTATCAGATTAGAGCCATAAAGGAGACTAGACATCTACCACTATCAGATCAGAGCCATAAAGGAGACTACCACTATCAGATTAGAGCCATAAGGAGACTAGACATATCTCACCCCACTACCACTATCAGATTAGAGCCATAAAGGAGACTAGACATCTACCACCCCCTACCACTATCAGATTAGAGCCATAAAGGAGACTAGACATCTACCACTATCAGATAAAGAGACCACTATAAGATTAGAGCCATAAGGAGACTAGACATCTCCCACCCCACTACCACTATCAGATTAGAGCCATAAAGGAGACTAGACATCTACCACCCCACTACCACTATCAGATTAGAGCCATAAAGGAGACTAGACATCTACCACTATCAGATTAGAGCCATAAAGGAGACAAGACATATCTCACCCCACTACCACTATCAGATTAGAGCCATAAAGGAGACTACCACTAGAGCCATAAAGGAGACTACCACTATCATTAGAGCCATAAAGGAGACTAGACATCTCCCACCCCACTACCACTATCAGATTAGAGCCATAAAGGAGACTAGACATCTCCCACCCCACTACCACTATCAGATTAGAGCCATAAGGGAGGCTAGACATCTAACACCCCACTACCACTATCAGATTAGAGCCATAAGGGAGACTAGACATCTAACACCCCACTACCACTATCAGATTAGAGCCATAAAGGAGACTAGACATCTACCACTATCAGATTGGAGCCATAAGGGAGACTAGACATCTACCACCCCACTACCACTATCAGATTAGAGCCATAAAGGAGACTAGACATCTCCCACCCCACCACCACTATCAGATTAGAGCCATAAAGGAGACTACCGCTATCAGATTAGAGCCATAAAGGACTCTAGACATATACAACCCCACTACCGCGATCAGATTAGAGCCATAAAGGAGACTAGACATCTACCACTATCAGATTAGAGCCATAAAGGAGACAAGACATATCTCACCCCACTACCACTATCAGATTAGAGCCATACGGGAGACTAGACATCTACCACTATCAGATTAGAGCCATAAAGGAGACTACCACTATCAGATTAGAGCCATAAGGCAGCCTAGACATCTCCCACCCCACTACCACTATCAGATTAGAGCCATAAAGGAGACTAGACATATCTCACCCCACTACCACTATCAGATTAGAGCCATAAAGGAGACTAGACATCTCCCACCCCACTACCACTATCAGATTAGAGCCATAAAGGAGACTACCACTATCAGATTAGAGCCATAAAGGAGACTAGACATCTACCACTATCAGATTAGAGCCATAAAGGAGACTAGACATCTCCCACCCCACTACCACTATCAGATTAGAGCCATAAAGGAGACTAGACATCTACCACTATCAGATTAGAGCCATAAAGGAGACTACCACTATCAGATTAGAGCCATAAAGGAGACTAGACATCTCCCACCCCACTACCACTATCAGATTAGAGCCATAAAGGAGACTAGACATCTACCACCCCACTACCACTATCAGATTAGAGCCATAAAGGAGACTAGACATCTACCACTATCAGATTAGAGCCATAAAGGAGACTAGACATATCTCACCCCACTACCACTATCAGATTAGAGCCATAAAGGAGACTACCACAATCAGATTAGAGCCATAAAGGAGACTACCACTATCAGATTAGAGCCATAAAGGAGACTAGACATCTCCCACCCCACTACCACTATCAGATTAGAGCCATAAAGGAGACTAGACATATCTCACCCCACTACCACTATCAGATTAGAGCCATAAAGGAGACTAGACATATCTCACCCCACTACCACTATCAGATTAGAGCCATAAAGGAGACTAGACATCTCCCACCCCACTACCACTATCAGATTAGAGCCATAAAGGAGACTACCACTATCAGATTAGAGCCATAAGGGAGACTAGACATCTACCACCCCACTACCACTATCAGATTAGAGCCATAAAGGAGACTAGACATCTACCACTATCAGATTAGAGCCATAAAGGAGACTAGACATATCTCACCCCACTACCACTATCAGATTAGAGCCATAAAGGAGACTAGACATCTACCACCCCACTACCACTATCAGATTAGAGCCATAAAGGAGACTAGACATCTACCACTATCAGATTAGAGCCATAAAGGAGACTACCACGATAAGATTAGAGCCATAAAGGAGACTAGACATATCTCACCCCACTACCACTATCAGATTAGAGCCATAAAGGAGACTAGACATCTACCACCCCACTACCACTATCAGATTAGAGCCATAAAGGAGACTAGACATCTACCACTATCAGATTAGAGCCATAAAGGAGACAAGACATATCTCACCCCACTACCACTATCAGATTAGAGCCATACGGGAGACTAGACATCTACCACTATCAGATTAGAGCCATAAAGGAGACTACCACTATCAGATTAGAGCCATAAAGGAGCCTAGACATCTCCCACCCCACTACCACTATCAGATTAGAGCCATAAAGGAGACTAGACATGTACCACCCACTACCACTATCAGATTAGAGCCATTAAGGAGACTACCACAATCAGATTAGAGCCATAAAGGAGACTAGACATCTCACCCCACTACCACTCAGATTAGAGCCATAAAGGAGATCAGATTAGAGCCATAAAGGAGACTAGACATATCTCACCCCACTACCACTATCAGATTAGAGCCATAAGGAGACTAGACATCTACCACTATCAGATTAGAGCCATAAAGGAGACTACCACTATCAGATTAGAGCCATAAAGGAGACTAGACATCTCACCCCACTACCACTATCAGATTAGAGCCATAAAGGAGACTAGACATACCACTATCAGATTAGAGCCATAAAGGAGACTACCACTATCAGATTAGAGCCATAAAGGAGACTAGACATCTCCCACCCCACTACCACTATCAGATTAGAGCCATAAAGGAGACTAGACATCTCACCCCACTACCACTATCAGATTAGAGCCATAAAGGAGACTACCACTATCAGATTAGAGCCATAAAGGAGACTACCACTATCAGATTAGAGCCATAAAGGAGACTAGACATCCCACCCCACTACCACTATCAAATTAGAGCCATAAATGAGACTAGACATCTACCACTATCAGACTAGAGCCATAAAGGAGACTAGACATATCTCACCCCACTACCACTATCAGATTAGAGCCATAAGGGAGATTAGACATCTAACACCCCGCTACCACTATCAGATTAGAGCCATAAAGGAGACTAGACATCTACCACTATCAGATTAGAGCCATAAAGGAGACTACCACTATCAGATTAGAGCCATAAAGGAGACTATACATCTCTCACCCCAATATCAGATTAGAGCCATAAGGGAGACTAGACATCTCCTACCCCACTATCAGATTAGAGCCATAAGGGAGACTAGACATCTACCACTATCAGATTAGAGCCACTACCACTATCAGATTAGAGCCATAAGGGAGCCTAGACATCTCCCACCCCACTACCACTATCAGATTAGAGCCATAAAGGAGACTAGACATATCTCACCCCACTACCACTATCAGATTAGAGTCATAAAGGAGACTAGACATCTACCACTATCAGATTAGAGTCATAAAGCAGCCTAGACATCTACCACCCTACAATCACTGTCAGATTAGAGCCATAAAGGAGGCTAGACATCTACCACTATCAGATTAGTGCCATAAAGGAGACTACCACTATCATATTAGAGCAATAAGGGAGCCTAGACATCTCCCACCCCACTACCACTATCAGATTAGAGCCATAAAGGAGATCAGATTAGAGCCATAAAGGAGACAAGACATATCTCACCCCACTACCACTATCAGATTAGAGCCATAAAGGAGACTAGACATCTACCACTATCAGATTAGAGCCATAAAGGAGACTACCACTATCAGATTAGAGCCATAAAGGAGACTAGACATCTCCCACCCCACTACCACTATCAGATTAGAGCCATAAGGGAGACTAGACATCTCCCACCCCACTACCACTATCAGATTAGAGCCATAAAGGAGACTACCACAATCAGATTAGAGCCATAAAGGAGACAAGACATATCTCACCCCACTACCACTATCAGATTAGAGCCATAAAGGAGACTAGACATCTACCACCCCACTACCACTATCAGATTAGAGCCATAAAGGAGACTAGACATCTACCACTATCAGATTAGAGCCATAAAGGAGACTACCACTATCAGATTAGAGCCATAAGGGAGACTAGACATCTCCCACCCCACTACCACTATCAGATTAGAGTCATAAAGGAGACTAGACATCTACCACTATCAGATTAGAGTCATAAAGAGAGACACTACCACTATCAGATTAGAGCCATAAAGGAGACAAGACATATCTCACCCCACTACCACTATCAGATTAGAGCCATAAGGAGACTAGACATCTACCACTATCAGATTAGAGCCATAAAGGAGACTACCACTATCAGATTAGAGCCATAAAGGAGACTACCACTATCATATTAGAGCCATAAGGCAGCCTTGACATCTCCCACCCCACTACCACTATCAGATTAGAGCCATAAAGGAGACTAGACATATCTCACCCCACTACCACTATCAGATTAGAGCCATAAAGGAGACTAGACATATCTCACCCCACTACCACTATCAGATTAGAGCCATACGGGAGACTAGACATCTACCACTATCAGATTAGAGCCATAAAGGAGACTACCACTATCAGATTAGAGCCATAAGGGAGACTAGACATCTCCCACCACACTACCACTATCAGATTAGAGCCATAAAGGAGACTAGACATCTCACCCCACTACCACTATCAGATTAGAGCCATAAAGGAGACTAGACATCTACCACTATCAGATTAGAGCCATAAAGGAGACTACCACTATCAGATTAGAGCCATAAGGAGACTAGACATCTCCCACCCCACTACCACTATCAGATTAGAGCCATAAAGGAGACTAGACATCTACCACCCCACTACCACTATCAGATTAGAGCCATAAAGGAGACTAGACATCTACCACTATCAGATTAGAGCCATAAAGGAGACTAGACATCTCACCCCACTACCACTATCAGATTAGAGCCATAAAGGAGACTAGACTATCAGATTAGAGCCATAAAGGAGACTACCACTATCAGATTAGAGCCATAAGGGAGACTAGACATCTCCCACCCCACTACCACTATCAGATCAGAGCCATAAAGGAGACTAGACATCTCTCACCCCACTACCACTATCAGATTAGAGCCATAAAGGAGACTAGACATATCTCACCCCACTACCACTATCAGATTAGAGCCATACGGGAGACTAGACATCTACCACTATCAGATTAGAGCCATAAAGGAGACTACCACTATAAGATTAGAGCCATAAGGGAGACTAGACATCTCCCACCCCACTACCACTATCAGATTAGAGCCATAAGGGAGACTAGACATCTCCCACCCCACTACCACTATCAGATTAGAGCCATAAAGGAGACTAGACATATCTCACCCCACTACCACTATCAGATTAGAGCCATAAAGGAGACTAGACATCTACCACCCCACTACCACTATCAGATTAGAGCCATAAAGGAGACTAGACATCTACCACTATCAGATCAGAGCCATAAAGGAGACTACCACTATCAGATTAGAGCCATAAGGGAGACTAGACATCTACCACTATCATATTAGAGCCATAAAGTAGACTAGACATCTACCACCCCACTACCACTATCAGATTAGAGCCATAAAGGAGACTAGACATCTACCACTATCAGATTAGAGCCATAAAGGAGACAAGACATATCTCACCCCACTACCACTATCAGATTAGAGCCATACGGGAGACTAGACATCTACCACTATCAGATTAGAGCCATAAAGGAGACCACCACTATCAGATTAGAGCCATAAAGGAGACTAGACATCTCCCACCCCACTACCACTATCAGATTAGAGCCATAAGGAGTCTAGACATGTACCACCCACTACCACTATCAGATTAGAGCCATAAAGGAGACTACCACAATCAGATTAGAGCCATAAAGGAGACAAGACATATCCCACCCCACTACCACTATCAGATTAGAGCCATAAAGGAGACTACCACTATCAGATTAGAGCCATAAAGGAGACTAGACATCTCCCACCCCACTACCACTATCAGATTAGAGCCATAAGGGAGTCTAGACATGTACCACCCCACTACCACTATCAGATTAGAGCCATAAAGGAGACTACCACAATCAGATTAGAGCCATAAAGGAGACAAGACATATCTCACCCCACTACCACTATCAGATTAGAGCCATAAGGAGACTAGACATCTACCACTATCAGATTAGAGCCATAAAGGAGACTACCACTATCAGATTAGAGCCATAAGGGAGACTAGACATCTACCACCCCATTACCACTATCAGATTAGAGCCATAAAGGAGACTACCACAATCAGAATAGAGCCATAAGGGAGACTACCACAATCAGATTAGAGCCATAAAGGAGACTACCACTATCAGATTAGAGCCATAAAGGAGACTAGACATCTCCCACCCCACTACCACTATCAGATTAGAGCCATAAGGGAGTCTAGACATCTCACACCCCACTACCACTATCAGATTAGAGCCATAAAGGAGACTAGACATATCTCACCCCACTACCACTATCAGATTAGAGCCATAAAGGAGACTAGACATCTAACACCCCACTACCACTATCAGATTAGAGCCATAAAGGAGACTAGACATCTACCACTATCAGATCAGACCACTACCACTATCAGATTAGAGCCATAAAGGAGACTAGACATCTCCCACCCCACTACCACTATCAGATTAGAGCCATAAAGGAGACTAGACATCTACCACCCCACTACCACTATCAGATTAGAGCCATAAAGGAGACTAGACATCTACCACTATCAGATTAGAGCCTACCACTATCAGATTAGAGCCATAAGGAGACTAGACATCTCCCACCCCACTACCACTATCAGATTAGAGCCATAAAGGAGACTAGACATATCTCACCCCACTACCACTATCAGATTAGAGCCATAAAGGAGACTAGACATATCTCACCCCACTACCACTATCAGATTAGAGCCATAAAGGAGACTAGACATCTAACACCCCGCTACCACTATCAGATTAGAGCCATAAAGGAGACTAGACATCTACCACTATCAGATCAGAGCCACTACCACTATAAGATTAGAGCCATAAAGGAGACTAGACATCTCCACCCCACTACCACTATCAGATTAGAGCCATAAAGGAGACTAGACATCTACCACCCCACTACCACTATCAGATTAGAGCCAAAAGGGAGACTAGACATCTACCACTATCAGATTAGAGCCATAAAGGAGACTACCACTATCAGATTAGAGCCATAAAGGAGACTAGACATCTCCCACCCCACTACCACTATCAGATTAGAGCCATAAGGGAGTCTAGACATGTACCACCCCAATACCACTATCAGATTGGAGCCATAAAGGAGACTAGACATCTAACACCCCACTACCACTATCAGATTAGAGCCATAAAGGAGACTAGACATCTACCACTACAGATCAGAGCCATAGGAGACTACCACTATAAGATTAGAGCCATAAAGGAGACTAGACATATCTCACCCCACTACCACTATCAGATTAGAGCCATAAGGGAGACTAGACATCTACCACTATCAGATTAGAGCCATAAAGGAGACTAGACATCTACCACTATCAGATTAGAGCCATAAAGGAGACTACCACTATAAGATTAGAGCCATAAGGGAGACTAGACATCTCCCACCCCACTACCCCTATCAGATTAGAGACATTAAGGAGACTAGACATCTTTCACCCCACTACCACTATCAGATTAGAGCCATAAAGGAGACTAGACATCTACCACTATCAGATTAGAGCCATAAAGGAGACAAGACATATCTCACCCCACTACCACTATCAGATTAGAGCCATAAAGGAGACTACCACTATCAGATTAGAGCCATAAAGGAGACTACCACTATCATATTAGAGCCATAAGGCAGCCTAGACATCTCCCACCCCACTACCACTATCAGATTAGAGCCATAAAGGAGACTAGACATATCTCACCCCACTACCACTATCAGATTAGAGCCATAAAGGAGACTAGACATATCTCACCCCACTACCACTATCAGATTAGAGCCATAAAGGAGACTAGACATCTCCCACCCCACCACCACTATCAGATTAGAGCCATAAAGGAGACTACCACTATAAGATTAGAGCCATAAGGGAGACTAGACATCTCCCACCCCACTACCACTATCAGATTAGAGCCATAAGGGAGACTAGACATCTACCACCCCACTACCACTATCAGATTAGAGCCATAAAGGAGACTAGACATCTACCACTATCAGATTAGAGCCATAAAGGAGACAAGACATATCTCACCCCACTACCACTATCAGATTAGTGTCATAAAGGAGACTAGACATCTACCACTATTAGATTAGAGCCATAAAGGAGACTACCACTATCATATTAGAGCCATAAGGGAGCCTAGACATCTCCCACCCCACTACCACTATCAGATTAGAGCCATAAAGGAGACCAGACATATCTCACCCCACTACCACTATCAGATTAGAGCCATAAAGGAGACTACCACTATCAGATTAGAGCCATAAAGGAGACTAGACATCTCCCACCCCACTACCACTATCAGATTAGAGCCATAAAGGAGACAAGACATATCTCACCCCACTACCACTATCAGATTAGAGCCATAAAGGAGACTAGACATCTACCACTATCAGATTAGAGCCATAAAGGAGACTACCACTATCATATTAGAGCCATAAGGGAGCCTAGACATCTCCCACCCCACTACCACTATCAGATTAGAGCCATAAAGGAGACTAGACATCTACCACTATCAGATTAGAGCCATAAAGGAGACAAGACATATCTCACCCCACTACCACTATCAGATTAGAGCCATAAAGGAGACTAGACATCTCCCACCCCACTACCACTATCAGATTAGAGCCATAAAGGAGTCTAGACATCTACCACCCCACTACCACTATCAGATTAGAGCCATAAAGGAGACTAGACATCTACCACTATCAGATTAGAGCCATAAAGGAGACAAGACATATCTCACCCCACTACCACTATCAGATTAGAGCCATACGGGAGACTAGACATCTACCACTATCAGATTAGAGCCATAAAGGAGACTACCACTATCAGATTAGAGCCATAAAGGAGACTAGACATCTCCCACCCCACTACCACTATCAGATTAGAGCCATAAGGGAGACTAGACATCTCCCACCACACTACCACTATCAGATTAGAGCCATAAAGGAGACTACCACAATCAGATTAGAGCCATAAAGGAGACAAGACATATCTCACCCCACTACCACTATCAGATTAGAGCCATAAAGGAGACTAGACATATCTCACCCCACTACCACTATCAGATTAGAGCCATAAGGGAGACTAGTCATCTACCACTATCAGATTAGAGCCATAAAGGAGACTACCACTATCAGATTAGAGCCATAAAGGAGCCTAGACATCTCCCACCCCACCACTATCAGATTAGAGCCATAAAGGAGACTAGACATCTACCACTATCAGATTAGAGCCATAAAGGAGACAAGACATATCTCACCCCACTACCACTATCAGATTAGAGCCATAAAGGAGACTAGACATCTACCACTATCAGATTAGAGCCATAAAGGAGACTACCACTATCAGATTAGAGCCATAAAGGAGACTACCACTATCAGATTAGAGCCATAAGGAGCCTAGACATCTCCCACCCCACTACCACTATCAGATTAGAGCCATAAAGGAGACTAGACATATCTCACCCCACTACCACTATCAGATTAGAGCCATAAAGGAGACTAGACATATCTCACCCCACTACCACTATCAGATTAGAGCAATAAAGGAGACTAGACATCTAACACCCCGCTACCACTATCAGATTAGAGCCATAAAGGAGACTACCACTATCAGATAGAGCCATAAAGGAGACTACCACGATAAGATTAGAGCCATAAGGGAGACTAGACATCTCCCACCCCACTACCACTATCAGATTAGAGCCATAAAGGAGACTAGACATCTACCACCCCACTACCACTATCAGATTAGAGCCATAAAGGAGACTAGACATCTACCACTATCAGATTAGAGCCATAAAGGAGACAAGACATATCTCACCCCACTACCACTATCAGATTAGAGCCATACGGGAGACTAGACATCTACCACTATCAGATTAGAGCCATAAAGGAGACTACCACTATCAGATTAGAGCCATAAAGGAGACTAGACATCTCCCACCCCACTACCACTATCAGATTAGAGCCATAAAGGAGACTACCACTATCAGATTAGAGCCATAAGGGAGACTAGACATCTCCCACCCCACTACCACTATCAGATTAGAGCCATAAAGGAGACTAGACAAATACCACCCCACTACCACTATCAGATTAGAGCCATAAAGGAGACTAGACATCTACCACTATCAGATTAGAGCCATAAAGGAGACTACCACTATCAGATTAGAGCCATAAAGGAGACTAGACATCTACCACTATCAGATTAAAGCCATAAAGGAGACTACCACTATCATATTAGAGCCATAAGGGAGCCTAGACATCTCCCACCCCACTACCACTATCAGATTAGACCCATAAAGGAGACCAGACATATCTCACCCCACTACCACTATCAGATTAGAGCCATACGGGAGACTAGACATCTACCACTATCAGATTAGAGCCATAAAGGAGACTACCACTATCAGATTAGAGCCATAAAGGAGACTAGACATCTCCCACCCCACTACCACTATCAGATTAGAGCCATAAAGGAGACTAGACATCTACCACCCCACTACCACTATCAGATTAGAGCCATAAGGGAGACTAGACATGTACCACCCCACTACCACTATCAGATTAGAGCCATAAAGGAGACTACCACAATCAGATTAGAGCCATAAAGGAGACAAGACATATCTCACCCCACTACCACTATCAGATTAGAGCCATAAGGGAGACTAGACATCTACCACTATCAGATTAGAGCCATAAAGGAGACTACCACTATCAGATTAGAGCCATAAAGGAGACTAGACATCTCCCACCCCACTACCACTATCAGATTAGAGCCATAAAGGAGACTAGACATCTACCACTATCAGATTAGAGCCATAAAGGAGACTACCACTATCAGATTAGAGCCATAAAGGAGACTAGACATCTCCCACCCCACTACCACTATCAGATTAGAGCCATAAGGGAGTCTAGACATCTACCACCCCACTACCACTATCAGATTAGAGCCATAAAGGAGACTAGACATCTACCACTATCAGATTAGAGCCATAAAGGAGACTACCACTATCAGATTAGAGCCATAAGGAGACTAGACATCTCCCACCCCACTACCACTATCAGATTAGAGCCATAAAGGAGACTAGACATCTCACCCCACTACCACTATCAGATTAGAGCCATAAAGGAGATTACCATATCAGATAAGAGCCATAAGGGAGACTAGACATCTCCCACCCCACTACCACTATCAGATTAGAGCCAAAAGGGAGCCTAGACATCTACCACGCCACTACCACTATCAGATTAGAGCCATAAAGGAGACTAGACATCTACCACTATCAGATTAGAGCCATAAAAGATACTAGAAATCTACCACTATCAGATTACAACCATAAGGGAGTCTAGACATGTACTACCCCACGACCACTATCAGATTAGAGCCATAAAGGAGACTACCACTATAAGATTAGAGCCATAAGGGAGTCTAGACATCTAACACCCCACTACCACTATCAGATTAGAGCCATAAGGGAGGCTAGACATCTAACACCCCACTACCACTATCAGATTAGAGCCATAAGGGAGACTAGACATATCTCACCCCACTACCACTATCAGATTAGAGCCATAAGGAGACTAGACATCTACCACTATCAGATTAGAGCCATAAAGGAGACTACCACTATCAGATTAGAGCCATAAAGGAGACTAGACATCTCCCACCCCACTACCACTATCAGATTAGAGCCATAAGGGAGTCTAGACATGTACCACCCCACTACCACTATCAGATTAGAGCCATAAAGGAGACTACCACAATCAGATTAGAGCCATAAAGGAGACAAGACATATCTCACCCCACTACCACTATCAGATTAGAGCCATAAGGGAGACTAGACATCTACCACCCCACTACCACTATCAGATTAGAGCCATAAAGGAGACTAGACATCTACCACTATCAGATTAGAGCAATAAAGGAGACGACCACTATAAGATTAGAGCCATAAGGGAGACTAGACATCTCCCACCCCACTACCACTATCAGATTAGAGCCATAAGGGAGACTAGACATCTACCACCCCACTACCACTATCAGATTAGAGCCATAAAGGAGACTAGACATCTACCACTATCAGATTAGAGCCATAAAGGAGACAAGACATATCTCACCCCACTACCACTATCAGATTAGAGCCATACGGGAGACTAGACATCTACCACTATCAGATTAGAGCCATAAAGGAGACTACCACTATCAGATTAGAGCCATAAAGGAGACTAGACATCTCCCACCCCACTACCACTATCAGATTAGAGCCATAAGGGAGTCTAGACATGTACCACCCCACTACCACTATCAGATTAGAGCCATAAAGGAGACTACCACTATCAGATTAGAGCCATAAAGGAGACTAGACATCTACCACTATCAGATTAGAGCCATAAAGGAGACAAGACATATCTCACCCCACTACCACTATCAGATTAGAGCCATACGGGAGACTAGACATCTACCACTATCAGATTAGAGCCATAAAGGAGACTACCACTATCAGATTAGAGCCATAAGGGAGACTAGACATCTCCCACCCCACTACCACTATCAGATTAGAGCCATAAAGGAGACTACCACAATCAGATTAGAGCCATAAAGGAGACAAGACATATCTCACCCCACTACCACTATCAGATTAGAGCCATAAGGGAGACTAGACATCTACCACTATCAGATTAAAGCCATAAAGGAGACTACCACTATCATATTAGAGCCATAAGGGAGCCTAGACATCTCCCACCCCACTACCACTATCAGATTAGACCCATAAAGGAGACCAGACATATCTCACCCCACTACCACTATCAGATTAGAGCCATAAAGGAGACTAGACATCTAACACCCCGCTACCACTATCAGATTAGAGCCATAAAGGAGACTAGACATCTACCACTATCAGATCAGAGCCATAAAGGAGACTACCACTATCATATTAGAGCCATAAGGGAGACTAGACATCTCCCACCCCACTACCACTATCAGATTAGAGCCATAAAGGAGACTAGACATATCTCACCCCACTACCACTATCAGATTAGAGCCATAAAGGAGACTAGACATCTACCAATATCAGATTAGAGCCATAAAGGAGACTAGACATCTCCCACCCCACTACCACTATCAGATTAGAGCCATAAAGGAGACTAGACATCTCCCACCCCACTACCACTATCAGATTAGAGCCATAAAGGAGACTAGACATCTCTCACCCCACTACCACTATCAGATTAGAGCCATAAGGAGACAGACATCTACCCACAACTATCAAATTAGAGCCATAAAGGTGACTAGACATCTACCACAATCTGATTAGAGCCATAAGGAGACTAGACATGTACCACCCCTACCACTATCAGATTAGAGCCATAAAGGAGACTACCACAATCAGATTAGAGCCATAAGAGACTAGACATCTCCCACCCCACTACCACTATCAGATTAGAGCCATAAAGGAGACTACCACAATCAGATTAGAGCCATAAAGGAGACAAGACATATCTCACCCCACTATCAGATTAGAGCCATAAGGGAGACTAGACATCTACCACTATCAGATTAGAGCCATAAAGGAGACTACCACTATCAGATTAGAGCCATAAAGGAGACTAGACATCTACCACTATCAGATTAGAGCCATAAGGGAGTCTAGACATGTACCACCCCACTACCACTATCAGATTAGAGCCATAAAGGAGACTAGACATATCTCACCCCACTACCACTATCAGATTAGAGCCATAAGGAGACTAGACATCTAACACCCCGCTACCACTATCAGATTCAGAGCCATAAAGGAGACTACCACTATAAGATTAGAGCCATAAGGAGACTAGACATCTCCCACCCCACTACCACTATCAGATTAGAGCCATAAAGGAGACTAGACATCTACCACCCCACTACCACTATCAGATTAGAGCCATAAAGGAGACTAGACATCTACCACTATCAGATTAGAGCCATAAAGGAGACAAGACATATCTCACCCCACTACCACTATCAGATTAGAGCCATACGGGAGACTAGACATCTACCACTATCAGATTAGAGCCATAAAGGAGACTACCACTATCAGATTAGAGCCATAAAGGAGACTAGACATCTCCCACCCCACTACCACTATCAGATTAGAGCCATAAAGGAGTCTAGACATGTACCACCCCACTACCACTATCAGATTAGAGCCATAAAGGAGACTACCACTATCAGATTAGAGCCATAAAGGAGACTAGACATCTCCCACCCCACTACCACTATCAGATTAGAGCCATAAAGGAGACTAGACATCTACCACCCCACTACCACTATCAGATTAGAGCCATAAAGGAGACTAGACATCTTCCACCATCAGATTAGAGCCATAAAGGAGACTACCACTATCATATTAGAGCCATAAGGAGCCTAGACATCTCCCACCCCACTACCACTATCAGATTAGAGCCATAAAGGAGACTAGACATATCTCACCCCACTACCACTATCAGATTAGAGCCATAAAGGAGACTAGACATCTACCAATATCAGATTAGAGCCATAAAGGAGACTAGACATCTCTCACCCCACTACCACTATCAGATTAAATCAAATCAAATTTTTATTTGTCACATACACAAGCAGATGTTAAGCCTAGAAATGCATCTGCTTCTACCACAATTAGTAATAACGAGCAGTAATCTAACCAATTAGAGCCATAAAAAAAACTACTGTCATACACAGTGTAAGGGGATAAAGAATATGTACATAAGGATATATGAATGAGTGATGGTACAGAGCAGCATAGGCAAGATACAGTAGATGATCCAGTACTACCACTATCAGATTAGAGCCATAAAGGAGACAGACATAAGGACATCGATTGAGCCATAAAGAGACTACCACTATCATATTAGAGAACAATGTAGGGTAAGTAACATCCCACCCCACTACCATATGTAGCATTGTTTAAAGTGGCTAGACATATCATCACCCCACTACCACTATCAGATTAGAGCCATAAAGGAGTGTCAGACATCTAGCCACTACCACTATGTTAGTGGTGGCTGTTTAACAGAGCCTTGAGATAAAGCTGTTTTTCAGAGTACCAGCTTTGATGCACCTGTACTGACCTCCACCCCACGCCTTCTGGAGCCATAAAGGAGACTAGACATCTTCCTGTAGCACCCCACTACCACTATCAGATTAGAGCCACTACCCTCTGGAGACTACGGTTGAGGGCGGTGCAGTTGCCATACCAGGCTGATACAGCCCGCCAGGACTTAGATTAGAGCCATAAAGGAGACAAGCCATTTCTTCAGCCCTGAGGTTGAAGATCCTCACGAGCTGTCTGATTAGAGTATTCAGTTTGTCTGTGATGTGAGCCGAGACATCTACCCTCCCACTACTGTACCATCGATGTGGATGGGGGTGTTACCCTCTGCAGATTAGAGCCATCAAAGTTTTGAGACGTTGAGACATTTTCTGACACCACTATCAGATTAGAGCCCTCACCTAGACCTCCCACTATCAGATTAGAGCCATTAGAGCCATATGATTGAGTTGGAGACTAGACATCCACGCACCCCACTACCACTATCAGATTAGAGCCATAGTGGAGATCAGCGGGGAGACATCTACCCTCACCACCTACCCCAGTACCCAGTTGCACAGCGGGGTCGAGACCCAGGGTCTCGAGCTTACCAGGGTATCAGATTAGAGCCATAATGAACAGCATTCTCAGTACTATCAGATGGGTTAGAGGCAGTGTGCAGTGTGGTTGAGATTGCATCGTCTGTGGACCTACCACTATCAGATTAGAGCCATAAAGGAGGGTGGAGGTGATATGGTCCTTGACTAGTCTCTCAAAGCACTTCATGATGACGGATGTGAGTGCTACGGGGCGGTAGTCGTTTAGCTCAGATTAGAGCCATGGGAAAGGAGACTAGACAGAGGGAACACCAGACTACCACTATCAGATTAGAGCGTAAACAAGGAGACTGACATCTCACACCCTCTACCACTATCCGATCTGGGCCTGCAGCCTTGCGAGGGTTAACATGTTTAAATGTCTTACTCACTTCGGCTGCAGTGAAGGAGAGACCGCATGTTTCCGTTACCACTATCAGATTAGAGCCATAAAGCGGGCAAACAGTTAAGTCTGCCTGGGAGCAAGACATCAGATTAGAGTCCGTACTGGGCCACTAGTCAGATTAGAGCCACATACCTCTTAGAGCCATAAGGAGACTAGACATCTACCACACAACTATCAAATTAGAGCCATAAAGGTGACTAGACATCTACCACAATCTGATTAGAGCCATAAGGAGTCTAGACATGTACCACCCCACTATCAGATTAGATTAGAGCCATAAAGGAGACTACCACAATCAGATTAGAGCCATAAGGGAGACTAGACATCTCCACCCCACTACCACTATCAGATTAGAGCCATAAAGGAGACTACCAGAATCAGATTAGAGCCATAAAGGAGACAAGACATATCTCACCCCACTATCAGATTAGAGCCATAAAGGAGACTACAACTATCAGATTAGAGCCATAAAATAGACTAGACATCTCCCACCCCACTACCACTATCAGATTAGAGCCATAAGGAGTCTAGACATGTACCACCCCACTACCACTATCAGATTAGAGCCATAAAGGAGACTACCACAATCAGATTAGAGCCATAAGGAGACAAGACATATCTCACCCCACTACCACTGTCAGATTAGAGCCATAAAGGAGACTAGACATCTAACACCCCGCTACCACTATCAGATCAGAGCCATAAAGGAGACTACCACTATAAGATTAGAGCCATAAGGGAGGCTAGACATCTACCACAATAAGATTAGAGTCATAAAGGAGACTAGACATCTCCCTCCCCACTACCACTATCAGATTAGAGCCATAAAGGAGACTACCACAATCAGATTAGAGCCATAAGGGAGACTAGACATCTCCCACCCCACTACCACTATCAGATTAGAGCCATAAAGGAGACTACCACTATCAGATTAGATCCATAAAGGAGACTAGACATCTCCCACCCCACTACCACTATCAGATTAGAGCAATAAAGGAGACTAGACATCTAACACCCCGCTACCACTATCAGATTAGAGCCATAAAGGGACTAGACATCTACCACTATCAGATCAGAGCCATAAAGGAGACTACCACTATAAGATTAGAGCCATAAAGGAGACTAGACATCTACCACCCCAATACCACTATCAGATTAGAGCCATAAAGGAGACTAGACATCTACCACTATCAGATTAGAGCCATAAAGGAGACAAGACATATCTCACCCCACTACCACTATCAGATTAGAGCCATACGGGAGACTAGACATCTACCACTATCAGATTAGAGCCATAAAGGAGACTACCACTATCAGATTAGAGCCATAAAGGAGACTAGACATCTCCCACCCCACTACCACTATCAGATTAGAGCCATAAGGGAGTCTAGACATGTACCACCCCAATACCACTATCAGATTGGAGCCATAAAGGAGACTACCACAATCAGATTAGAGCCATAAGGGAGACTAGACATCTCCCACCACACTACCACTATCAGATTAGAGCCATAAAGGAGACTACCACTATCATATTAGAGCCATAAGGCAGCCTAGACATCTCCCACCCCACTACCACTATCAGATTAGAGCCATAAAGGAGACTAGACATATCTCACCCCACTACCACTATCAGATTAGAGCCATAAAGGAGACTAGACATCTCCCACCCCGCTACCACTATCAGATTAGAGCCATAAAGGAGACTAGACATCTACCACTATCAGATCAGAGCCATAAAGGAGACTACCACTGTCATATTAGAGTCATAAGGAGCCTAGACATCTCCCACCCCACTACCACTATCAGATTAGAGCCATAAAGGAGACTAGACATATCTCACCCAACTACCACTATCAGATTAGAGCCATAAAGGAGACTAGACATCTACCAATATCAGATTGGAGCCATAAAGGAGACTAGACATCTCCCACCCCACTACCACTATCAGATTAGAGCCATAAGGAGACTAGACATCTCCCACCCCACTACCACTATCAGATTAGAGCCATAAAGGAGACTAGACATCTCTCACCCCACTACCACTATCAGATTAGAGCCATAAGGAGACTAGACATCTACCACACAACTATCAAATTAGAGCCATAAAGGTGACTAGACATCTACCACAATCTGATTAGAGCCATAAGGGAGTCTAGACATGTACCACCCCAATACCACTATCAGATTGGAGCCATAAAGGAGACTACCACAATCAGATTAGAGCCATAAGGGAGACTAGACATCTCCCACCACACTACCACTATCAGATTAGAGCCATAAAGGAGACTACCACAATCAGATTAGAGCCATAAAGGAGACAAGACATATCTCACCCCACTACCACTATCAGATTAGAGCCATAAGGGAGACTAGACATCTACCACTATCAGATTAGAGCCATAAAGGAGACTACCACTATCAGATTAGAGCCATAAAGGAGACTAGACATCTCCCACCCCACTACCACTATCAGATTAGAGCCATAAGGGAGTCTAGACATGTACCACCCCACTACCACTATCAGATTAGAGCCATAAAGGAGACTACCACAATCAGATTAGAGCCATAAGGGAGACTAGACATATCTCACCCCACTACCACTGTCAGATTAGAGCCATAAGGAGACTAGACATCTAACACCCCGCTACCACTATCAGATTAGAGCCATAAAGGAGACTAGACATCTACCACTATCAGATTAGAGCCATAAAGGAGACTAGACATCTACCACCCCACTACCACTATCAGATTAGAGCCATAAAGGAGACTAGACATCTACCACCATCAGATTAGAGCCATAAAGGAGACTACTACTATCATATTAGAGCCATAAGGAGACTAGACATCTCCCACCCCACTACCACTATCAGATTAGAGCCATAAAGGAGACTAGACATCTCTCACCCCACTACCACTATCAGATTAGAGCCATAAAGGTGACTAGACATCTACCACAATCTGATTAGAGCCATAAGGGAGTCTAGACATGTACCACCCCACTACCACTATCAGATTAGAGCCATAAAGGAGACTACCACAATCAGATTAGAGCCATAAAGGAGACTAGACATCTACCACCCCACTACCACTATCAGATTAGAGCCATAAAGGAGACTAGACATCTACCACCATCAGATTAGAGCCATAAAGGAGACTACTACTATCATATTAGAGCCATAAGGGAGACTAGACATCTCCCACCCCACTACCACTATCAGATTAGAGCCATAAAGGAGACTAGACATATCTCACCCCACTACCACTATCAGATTAGAGCCATAAAGGAGACTAGACATCTACCAATATCAGATTAGAGCCATAAGGGAGAGAAGACATATCTCACCTCACTACCACTATCAGATTAGAGCCATAAGGAGACTAGACATCTAACACCCCGCTACCACTATCAGATCAGAGCCATAAAGGAGACTACCACTATAAGATTAGAGCCATAAGGGAGACTAGACATCTCCCACCCCACTACCACTATCAGATTAGAGCCATAAGGGAGACTAGACATCTACCACCCCACTACCACTATCAGATTAGAGCCATAAAGGAGACTACCACAATCAGATTAGAGCCATAAAGGAGACTAGACATCTCCCACCCCACTACCACTATCAGATTAGAGCCATAAAGGAGACTACCACAATCAGATTAGAGCCATAAGGCAGCCTAGACATCTCCCACCCCACTACCACTATCAGATTAGAGCCATAAAGGAGACAAGACATATCTCACCCCACTACCACTATCAGATTAGAGCCATAAAGGAGACTACCACTATCAGATTAGAGCCATAAAGGAGACTACCACTATCATATTAGAGCCATAAGGGACTAGACATCCCACCCCACTACCACTATCAGATTAGAGCCATAAAGGAGACTAGACATATCTCACCCCACTACCACTATCAGATTAGAGCCATAAAGGAGACTAGACATATCTCACCCCAATACCACTATCAGATTAGAGCCAATAAAGGAGACTAGACATCTAACACCCCGCTACCACTATCAGATTAGAGCCATAAAGGGACTAGACATCTACCACTATCAGATTAGAGCCATAAAGGAGACAAGACATATCTCACCCCACTACCACTATCAGATTAGAGCCATACGGGAGACTAGACATCTACCACTATCAGATTAGAGCCATAAAGGAGACTACCACTATCAGATTAGAGCCATAAAGGAGACTAGACATCTCCCACCCCACTACCACTATCAGATTAGAGCCATAAGGGAGTCTAGACATGTACCACCCCAATACCACTATCAGATTGGAGCCATAAAGGAGACTACCACAATCAGATTAGAGCCATAAAGGAGACTAGAAATCTTCCACTATCCGATTAGAGCCATAAAGGAGACTACCACTATCATATTAGAGCCATAAGGGAGCCTAGACATCTCCCACCCCACTACCACTATCAGATTAGAGCCATAAAGGAGACTAGACATATCTCACCCCACTACCACTATCAGATTAGAGCCATAAAGGGACTAGACATCTACCACTATCAGATCAGAGCCATAAAGGAGACTACCACTATAAGATTAGAGCCATAAGGAGACTAGACATCTCCCACCCCACTACCACTATCAGATTAGAGCCATAAAGGAGACTAGACATCTACCACCCCACTACCACTATCAGATTAGAGCCATAAAGGAGACTAGACATCTACCACTATCAGATTAGAGCCATAAAGGAGACAAGACATATCTCACCCCACTACCACTATCAGATTAGAGCCATACGGGAATCTAGACATCTACCACTATCAGATTAGAGCCATAAAGGAGACTACCACTATCAGATTAGAGCCATAAAGGAGACTAGACATCTCCCACCCCACTACCACTATCAGATTAGAGCCATAAGGGAGTCTAGACATGTACCACCCCACTACCACTGTCAGATTAGAGCCATAAAGGAGACTACCACTATCAGATTAGAGCCATAAAGGAGACTAGACATCTCCCACCCCACTACCACTATCAGATTAGAGCCATAAAGGAGACTAGACATATCTCACCCCACTACCACTATCAGATTAGAGCCATAAGGGAGACTAGACATCTAACACCCCGCTACCACTATCAGATTAGAGCCATAAAGGAGACTAGACATCTACCACTATCAGATCAGAGCCATAAAGGAGACTACCACTATAAGATTAGAGCCATAAAGGAGACTAGACATCTACCACTATCAGATTAGAGCCATAAAGGAGACTACCACTATCATATTAGAGCCATAAGGGAGCCTAGACATCTCCCACCCCACTACCACTATCAGATTAGAGCCATAAAGGAGACTAGACATCTACCAATATCAGATTGGAGCCATAAAGGAGACTAGACATCTCCCACCCCACTACCACTATCAGATTAGAGCCATAAGGAGACTAGACATCTCCCACCCCACTACCACTATCAGATTAGAGCCATAAAGGAGACTAGACATCTCTCACCCCACGACCACTATCAGATTAGAGCCATAAGGAGACTAGACATCTACCACACAACTATCAAATTAGAGCCATAAAGGTGACTAGACATCTACCACAATCTGATTAGAGCCATAAGGAGTTTAGACATGTACCACCCCACTACCACTATCAGATTAGAGCCATAAAGGAGACTATCAGATTAGAGCCATAAGGAGACTAGACATCTCCCACCACACTACCACTATCAGATTAGAGCCATAAAGGAGACTACCACAATCAGATTAGAGCCATAAAGGAGACAAGACATATCTCACCCCACTACCACTATCAGATTAGAGCCATAAGGAGACTAGACATCTACCACTATCAGATTAGAGCCATAAAGGAGACTACCACTATCAGATTAGAGCCATAAAGGAGTCTAGACATGTACCACCCCACTACCACTATCAGATTAGAGCCATAAAGGAGACTACCACAATCAGATTAGAGCCATAAGGAGACTAGACATATCTCACCCCACTACCACTATCAGATTAGAGCCATAAGGGAGACTAGACATCTAACACCCCACTACCACTATCAGATTAGAGCCATAGAGGAGACTAGACATCTACCACTATCAGATCAGAGCCATAAAGGAGACTAGACATATCTCACCCCACTACCATTATCAGATTAGAGCCATAAAGGAGACTAGACATATCTCACCCCGCTACCACTATCAGATTAGAGCCATAAAGGAGACTAGACATCTACCACTATCAGATCAGAGCCATAAAGGAGACTAGACATCTCCCACCCCACTACCACTATCAGATTAGAGCCATAAGGAGACTAGACATCTCCCACCCCACTACCACTATCAGATTAGAGCCATAAAGGAGACTAGACATCTCTCACCCCACTACCACTATCAGATTAGAGCCATAAGGTGAGACTAGACATCTAGACATGTACCACCCCACTACCACTATCAGATTTAGAGCCAATCAGATTAGAGCCATAAGGGAGACTAGACATCTCCCACCCCACGACCACTATCAGATTAGAGCCATAAAGAAGACTACCACAATCAGATTAGAGCCATAAAGGAGACAAGACATATCTCACCCCACTACCACTATCAGATTAGAGCCATAAGGAGACTAGACATCTACCACTATCAGATTAGAGCCATAAGGAGTCTAGACATGTACCACCCCACTACCACTATCAGATTAGAGCCATAAAGGAGACTAGACATATCTCACCCCACTACCACTGTCAGATTAGAGCCATAAGGGAGACTAGACATCTGAAACCCCGCTACCACTATCAGATTAGAGCCATAAAGGAGACTAGACATCTACCACTATCAGATCAGAGCCATAAAGGAGACTACCACTATAAGATTAGAGCCATAAAGGAGACTAGACATCTACCACCCCACTACCACTATCAGATTAGAGCCATAAAGGAGACTAGACATCTACCACCCCACTACCACTATCAGATTAGAGCCATAAAGGAGACTAGACATCTACCACCATCAGATTAGAGCCATATAGGAGACTACTACTAACATATTAGAGCCATAAGGGAGACTAGACATCTACCACCCCACTACCACTATCAGATTAGATCCATAAAAGATACTAGAAATCTACCACTATCAGATTAGAGCCATAAAGGTGACTAGACATCTACCACTATCAGATTAGAGCCATAAAGGAGACTGGACATCTCCCACCCCACTACCACTATCAGATTAGAGCCATAAGGGAGACTAGACATCTAACACCCCACTACCACTATCAGATTAGAGCCTTAAGGGAGACTAGACATCTACCACAATCAGATTAGAGCCATAAAGGAGACTACTACTATCATATTAGAGCCATAAGGAGACTAGACATCTCCCACCCCACTACCACTATCAGATTAGAGCCATAAAGGAGACTAGACATATCTCACCCCACTACCACTATCAGATTAGAGCCATAAAGGAGACTAGACATCTACCAATATCAGATTAGAGCCATAAAGGAGACTAGACATCTCCCACCCCACTACCACTATCAGATTAGAGCCATAAAGGAGACTAGACATCTCCCACCCCACTACCACTATCAGATTAGAGCCATAAAGGAGACTAGACATCTCTCACCCCACTACCACTATCAGATTAGAGCCATAAAGGTGACTAGACATCTACCACAATCTGATTAGAGCCATAAGGGAGTCTAGACATGTACCACCCCACTACCACTATCAGATTAGAGCCATAAAGGAGACTACCACAATCAGATTAGAGCCATAAGGAGACTAGACATATCTCACCCCACTACCACTATCAGATTAGAGCCATAAAGGAGACTAGACATCTACCAATATCAGATTAGAGCCATAAAGGAGACTAGACATCTCCCACCCCACTACCACTATCAGATTAGAGCCATAAGGAGACTAGACATCTCCCACCCCACTACCACTATCAGATTAGAGCCATAAAGGAGACTAGACATCTCTCACCCCACTACCACTATCAGATTAGAGCCATAAAGGTGACTAGACATCTACCACAATCTGATTAGAGCCATAAGGGACTAGACATACCACCCCACTACCACTATCAGATTAGAGCCATAAAGGAGACTACCACAATCAGATTAGAGCCATAAGGGAGACTAGACATCTCCCACCCCACGACCACTATCAGATTAGAGCCATAAAGGAGACTACCACAATCAGATTAGAGCCATAAAGGAGACAAGACATATCTCACCCCACTACCACTATCAGATTAGAGCCATAAAGGAGACTAGACATCTACCACTATCAGATTAGAGCCATAAAGGAGACTACCACTATCAGATTAGAGCCATAAAGGAGACTAGACATCTACCACTATCAGATTAGAGCCATAAGGGAGTCTATACATGTACCACCCCACTACCACTATCAGATTAGAGCCATAAAGGAGACTACCACAATCAGATTAGAGCCATAAAGGAGACAAGACATATCTCACCCCACTACCACTATCAGATTAGAGCTATAAGGAGACTAGACATCTACCACTATCAGATTAGAGCCATAAAGGAGGCTACCACTATCAGATTAGAGCCATAAAGGAGACTAGACATCTCCCACCCCACTACCACTATCAGATTAGAGCCATAAAGGAGACTACCACAATCAGATTAGAGCCATAAAGGAGACAAGACATATCTCACCCCACTACCACTATCAGATTAGAGCCATAAGGAGACTAGACATCTACCACCCCACTACCAATATCAGATTAGAGCCATAAAGGAGACTACCACTATCAGATTAGAGCCATAAAGGACTCTAGACATATACAACCCCACTACCGCGATCAGATTAGAGCCATAAGGGAGCCTAGACATCTACCGCCCTACAATCACTATCAGATTAGAGCCATAAAGGAGACTAGACATCTACCACTATCAGATTAGAGCCATACGGGAGACTAGACATCTACCACTATCAGATTAGAGCCATAAAGGAGACTACCACTATCAGATTAGAGCCATAAGGGAGTCTAGACATGTACCACCCCACTACCACTATCAGATTAGAGCCATAAGGGACACTAGACATCTACCACACAACTATCAAATTAGAGCCATAAAGGTGACTAGACATCTACCACAATCTGATTAGAGCCATAAGGAGTCTAGACATGTACCACCCCATTACCACTATCAGATTAGAGCCATAAAGGAGACTACCACAATCAGATTAGAGCCGTAAGGAGACTAGACATCTCCCACCCCACTACCACTATCAGATTAGAGCCATAAAGGAGACTACCACAATCAGATTAGAGCCATAAAGGAGACAAGACATATCTCACCCCACTACCACTATCAGATTAGAGCCATAAGGAGACTAGACATCTACCACTATCAGATTAGAGCCATAAAAGAGGCTACCACTATCAGATTAGAGCCATAAAGGAGACTAGACATCTCCCACCCCACTACCACTATCAGATTAGAGCCATAAAGGAGACTAGACATCTACCACCCCACTACCACTGTCAGATTAGAGCCATAAAGGAGACTACCACTATCAGATTAGAGCCATAAAGGAGACTAGACATATCTCACCCCACTACCACTATCAGATTAGAGCCATAGAGGAGACTACCGCTATCAGATTAGAGCCATAAAGGACTCTAGACATATACAACCCCACTACCGCGATCAGATTAGAGCCATAAGGGAGCCTAGACATCTACCGCCCTACAATCACTATCAGATTAGAGCCATAAAGGAGGCTAGACATCTACCACAATCAGATTAGAGCCATAAAGGAGACTAGACATATCTCACCCCACTACCACTATCAGATTAGAGCCATAAGGGAGACTAGACATCTCCCACCCCACTACCACTATCAGATTAGAGCCATAAAGGAGACTAGACATCTCTCACCCCACTACCACTATCAGATTAGAGCAATAAGGGACTCTAGACATCTACCACACAACTATCAAATTAGAGCCATAAAGGTGACTAGACATCTACCACAATCTGATTAGAGCCATAAGGAGTCTAGACATGTACCACCCCATTACCACTATCAGATTAGAGCCATAAAGGAGACTACCACAATCAGATTAGAGCCATAAGGAGACTAGACATATCTCACCCCACTACCACTGTCAGATTAGAGCCATAAGGGAGACTAGACATCTGAAACCCCGCTACCACTATCAGATTAGAGCCATAAAGGAGACTAGACATCTACCACTATCAGATCAGAGCCATAAAGGAGACTACCACTATAAGATTAGAGCCATAAAGGAGACTAGACATCTACCACCCCACTACCACTATTAGATTAGAGCCATAAAGGAGACTAGACATCTACCACCCCACTACCACTATCAGATTAGAGCCATAAAGGAGACTAGACATCTACCACCATCAGATTAGAGCCATATAGGAGACTACTACTAACATATTAGAGCCATAAGGGAGACTAGACATCTCCCACCCCACTACCACTATCAGATTAGAGCCATAAAGGAGACTAGACATATCTCACCCCACTACCACTATCAGATTAGAGCCATAAAGGAGACTAGACATCTACCAATATCAGATTAGAGCCATAAAGGAGACTAGACATCTCCCACCCCACTACCACTATCAGATTAGAGCCATAAGGAGACTAGACATCTACCACCCCACTACCACTATCAGATTAGAGCCATAAAGGAGACTAGACATCTACCACCATCAGATTAGAGCCATAAAGGAGACTACTACTATCATATTAGAGCCATAAGGAGACTAGACATCTCCCACCCCACTACCACTATCAGATTAGAGCCATAAAGGAGACTAGACATATCTCACCCCACTACCACTATCAGATTAGAGCCATAAAGGAGACTAGACATCTACCAATATCAGATTAGAGCCATAAAGGAGACTAGACATCTCCCACCCCACTACCACTATCAGATTAGAGCCATAAGGGAGACTAGACATCTCCCACCCCACTACCACTATCAGATTAGAGCCATAAAGGAGACTAGACATCTCTCACCCCACTACCACTATCAGATTAGAGCCATAAAGGTGACTAGACATCTACCACAATCTGATTAGAGCCATAAGGGAGTCTAGACATGTACCACCCCACTACCACTATCAGATTAGAGCCATAAAGGAGACTACCACAATCAGATTAGAGCCATAAGGGAGACTAGACATATCTCACCCCACTACCACTATCAGATTAGAGCCATAAAGGAGACTAGACATCTACCAATATCAGATTAGAGCCATAAAGGAGACTAGACATCTCCCACCCCACTACCACTATCAGATTAGAGCCATAAGGAGACTAGACATCTCCCACCCCACTACCACTATCAGATTAGAGCCATAAAGGAGACTAGACATCTCTCACCCCACTACCACTATCAGATTAGAGCCATAAAGGTGACTAGACATCTACCACAATCTGATTAGAGCCATAAGGAGTCTAGACATGTACCACCCCACTACCACTATCAGATTAGAGCCATAAAGGAGACTACCACAATCAGATTAGAGCCATAAGGAGACTAGACATCTCCCACCCCACGACCACTATCAGATTAGAGCCATAAAGGAGACTACCACAATCAGATTAGAGCCATAAAGGAGACAAGACATATCTCACCCCACTACCACTATCAGATTAGAGCCATAAGGAGACTAGACATCTACCACTATCAGATTAGAGCCATAAAGGAGACTACCACTATCAGATTAGAGCCATAAAGGAGACTAGACATCTCCCATCCACTACCACTATCAGATTAGAACCATAAGGAGTCTAGACATGTACCACCCCACTACCACTATCAGATTAGAGCCATAAAGGAGACTACCACAATCAGATTAGAGCCATAAAGGAGACAAGACATATCTCACCCCACTACCACTATCAGATTAGAGCTATAAGGAGACTAGACATCTACCACTATCAGATTAGAGCCATAAAGGAGGCTACCACTATCAGATTAGAGCCATAAAGGAGACTAGACATCTCCCACCCCACTACCACTATCAGATTAGAGCCATAAAGGAGACTACCACAATCAGATTAGAGCCATAAAGGAGACAAGACATATCTCACCCCACTACCACTATCAGATTAGAGCCATAAGGAGACTAGACATCTACCACCCCACTACCACTGTCAGATTAGAGCCATAAAGGAGACTACCACTATCAGATTAGAGCCATAAAGGACTCTAGACATATACAACCCCACTACCGCGATCAGATTAGAGCCATAAGGGAGGCTAGACATCTACCGCCCTACAATCACTATCAGATTAGAGCCATAAAGGAGGCTAGACATCTACCACAATCAGATTAGAGCCATAAAGGAGACTAGACATCTCCCACCCCACTATCAGATTAGAGCCATAAGGAGACTAGACATCTCCCACCCCAATACCACTATCAGATTAGAGCCATAAAGGAGACTAGACATCTCTCACCCCACTACCACTATCAGATAAGAGCCATAAGGGACACTAGACATCTACCACACAACTATCAAATTAGAGCCATAAAGGTGACTAGACATCTACCACAATCTGATTAGAGCCATAAGGGAGTCTAGACATGTACCACCCCATTACCACTATCAGATTAGAGCCATAAAGGAGACTACCACAATCAGATTAGAGCCGTAAGGAGACTAGACATCTCCCACCCCACTACCACTATCAGATTAGAGCCATAAAGGAGACTACCACAATCAGATTAGAGCCATAAAGGAGACAAGACATATCTCACCCCACTACCACTATCAGATTAGAGCCATAAAGGAGACTAGACATCTACCACTATCAGATTAGAGCCATAAAAGAGGCTACCACTATCAGATTAGAGCCATAAAGGAGACTAGACATCTCCCACCCCACTACCACTATCAGATTAGAGCCATAAAGGAGACTAGACATCTACCACCCCACTACCACTGTCAGATTAGAGCCATAAAGGAGACTACCACTATCAGATTAGAGCCATAAAGGAGACAAGACATATCTCACCACACTACCACTATCAGATTAGAGCCATAAGGAGACTACCACTATCAGATTAGAGCCATAAAGGACTCTAGACATATACAACCCCACTACCGCGATCAGATTAGAGCCATAAGGAGGCTAGACATCTACCGCCCTACAATCACTATCAGATTAGAGCCATAAAGGAGGCTAGACATCTACCACAATCAGATTAGAGCCATAAAGGAGACTAGACATCTCCCACCCCACTATCAGATTAGAGCCATAAGGGAGACTAGACATCTCCCACCCCACTACCACTATCAGATTAGAGCCATAAAGGAGACTAGACATCTCTCACCCCACTACCACTATCAGATAAGAGCCATAAGGACACTAGACATCTACCACACAACTATCAAATTAGAGCCATAAAGGTGACTAGACATCTACCACAATCTGATTAGAGCCATAAGGAGTCTAGACATGTACCACCCCATTACCACTATCAGATTAGAGCCATAAAGGAGACTACCACAATCAGATTAGAGCCATAAGGGAGACTAGACATATCTCACCCCACTACCACTGTCAGATTAGAGCCATAAGGGAGACTAGACATCTGAAACCCCGCTACCACTATCAGATTAGAGCCATAAAGGAGACTAGACATCTACCACTATCAGATCAGAGCCATAAAGGAGACTACCACTATAAGATTAGAGCCATAAAGGAGACTAGACATCTACCACCCCACTACCACTATTAGATTAGAGCCATAAAGGAGACTAGACATCTACCACCCCACTACCACTATCAGATTAGAGCCATAAAGGAGACTAGACATCTACCACCATCAGATTAGAGCCATATAGGAGACTACTACTAACATATTAGAGCCATAAGGGAGACTAGACATCTCCCACCCCACTACCACTATCAGATTAGAGCCATAAAGGAGACTAGACATATCTCACCCCACTACCACTATCAGATTAGAGCCATAAAGGAGACTAGACATCTACCAATATCAGATTAGAGCCATAAAGGAGACTAGACATCTCCCACCCCACTACCACTATCAGATTAGAGCCATAAGGAGACTAGACATCTACCACCCCACTACCACTATCAGATTAGAGCCATAAAGGAGACTAGACATCTACCACCATCAGATTAGAGCCATAAAGGAGACTACTACTATCATATTAGAGCCATAAGGAGACTAGACATCTCCCACCCCACTACCACTATCAGATTAGAGCCATAAAGGAGACTAGACATATCTCACCCCACTACCACTATCAGATTAGAGCCATAAAGGAGACTAGACATCTACCAATATCAGATTAGAGCCATAAAGGAGACTAGACATCTCCCACCCCACTACCACTATCAGATTAGAGCCATAAGGGAGACTAGACATCTCCCACCCCACTACCACTATCAGATTAGAGCCATAAAGGAGACTAGACATCTCTCACCCCACTACCACTATCAGATTAGAGCCATAAAGGTGACTAGACATCTACCACAATCTGATTAGAGCCATAAGGAGTCTAGACATGTACCACCCCACTACCACTATCAGATTAGAGCCATAAAGGAGACTACCACAATCAGATTAGAGCCATAAGGGAGACTAGACATATCTCACCCCACTACCACTATCAGATTAGAGCCATAAAGGAGACTAGACATCTACCAATATCAGATTAGAGCCATAAAGGAGACTAGACATCTCCCACCCCACTACCACTATCAGATTAGAGCCATAAGGGAGACTAGACATCTCCCACCCCACTACCACTATCAGATTAGAGCCATAAAGGAGACTAGACATCTCTCACCCCACTACCACTATCAGATTAGAGCCATAAAGGTGACTAGACATCTACCACAATCTGATTAGAGCCATAAGGAGTCTAGACATGTACCACCCCACTACCACTATCAGATTAGAGCCATAAAGGAGACTACCACAATCAGATTAGAGCCATAAGGGAGACTAGACATCTCCCACCCCACGACCACTATCAGATTAGAGCCATAAAGGAGACTACCACAATCAGATTAGAGCCATAAAGGAGACAAGACATATCTCACCCCACTACCACTATCAGATTAGAGCCATAAGGAGACTAGACATCTACCACTATCAGATTAGAGCCATAAAGGAGACTACCACTATCAGATTAGAGCCATAAAGGAGACTAGACATCTCCCATCCACTACCACTATCAGATTAGAACCATAAGGAGTCTAGACATGTACCACCCCACTACCACTATCAGATTAGAGCCATAAAGGAGACTACCACAATCAGATTAGAGCCATAAAGGAGACAAGACATATCTCACCCCACTACCACTATCAGATTAGAGCTATAAGGAGACTAGACATCTACCACTATCAGATTAGAGCCATAAAGGAGGCTACCACTATCAGATTAGAGCCATAAAGGAGACTAGACATCTCCCACCCCACTACCACTATCAGATTAGAGCCATAAAGGAGACTACCACAATCAGATTAGAGCCATAAAGGAGACAAGACATATCTCACCCCACTACCACTATCAGATTAGAGCCATAAGGAGACTAGACATCTACCACCCCACTACCACTGTCAGATTAGAGCCATAAAGGAGACTACCACTATCAGATTAGAGCCATAAAGGACTCTAGACATATACAACCCCACTACCGCGATCAGATTAGAGCCATAAGGGAGGCTAGACATCTACCGCCCTACAATCACTATCAGATTAGAGCCATAAAGGAGGCTAGACATCTACCACAATCAGATTAGAGCCATAAAGGAGACTAGACATCTCCCACCCCACTATCAGATTAGAGCCATAAGGAGACTAGACATCTCCCACCCCAATACCACTATCAGATTAGAGCCATAAAGGAGACTAGACATCTCTCACCCCACTACCACTATCAGATAAGAGCCATAAGGGACACTAGACATCTACCACACAACTATCAAATTAGAGCCATAAAGGTGACTAGACATCTACCACAATCTGATTAGAGCCATAAGGGAGTCTAGACATGTACCACCCCACTACCACTATCAGATTAGAGCCATAAAGGAGACTACCACAATCAGATTAGAGCCATAAGGGAGACTAGACATCTCCCACCCCACTACCACTATCAGATTAGAGCCATAAAGGAGACTACCACAATCAGATTAGAGCCATAAAGGAGACAAGACATATCTCACCCCACTACCACTATCAGATTAGAGCCTTAAGGGAGACTAGACATCTACCACTATCAGATTAGAGCCCTACAATCACTATCAGATTAGAGCCATAAAGGAGACTAGACATCTACCACCCCACTACAACTATCAGATTAGAGCCATAAAGGAGACTAGACATCTACCACCCCACTATCAGATTAGAGCCATAAAGGAGACTACCACTATCAGATTAGAGCCATAAAGGAGACTAGACATCTACCAATATCAGATTAGAGCCATAAAGGAGACTACCGCTATCAGATTAGAGCCATAAAGGACTCTAGACATATACAACCCCACTACCGCGATCAGATTAGAGCCATAAGGGAGGCTAGACATCTACCGCCCTACAATCACTATCAGATTAGAGCCATAAAGGAGTCTACCACTATCAGATTAGAGCCATAAAGGAGACTACCACTATCAGATTAGATCCATAAAGGAGACTAGACATCTCCCACCCCACTACCACTATCAGATTAGAGCCATAAAGGAGACTAGACATCTCTCACCCCACTACCACTATCAGATAAGAGCCATAAGGGACACTAGACATCTACCACACAACTATCAAATTAGAGCCATAAAGGTGACTAGACATCTACCACAATCTGATTAGAGCCATAAAGGAGTCTAGACATGTACCACCCCATTACCACTATCAGATTAGAGCCATAAAGGAGACTACCACAATCAGATTAGAGCCATAAGGAGACTAGACATGTACCACCCCATTACCACTATCAGATTAGAGCCATAAAGGAGACTACCACAATCAGATTAGAGCCATAAGGAGACTAGACATCTCCCACCCCACTACCACTATCAGATTAGAGCCATAAAGGAGACTACCACAATAAGATTAGAGCCATAAAGGAGACAAGACATATCTCACCCCACTACCACTATCAGATTAGAGCCATAAGGAGACTAGACATCTACCACCATCAGATTAGAGCTATAAAGGAGACTAGACATCTCCCATCCCACTACCACTATCAGATTAGAGCCATAAGGAGTCTAGACATGTACCACCCCACTATCACTATCAGATTAGAGCCATAAAGGAGACTACCACAATCAGATTAGAGCCATAAGGAGACTAGACATCTCCCACCCCACTACCACTATCAGATTAGAGCCATAAAGGAGACTACCACAATCAGATTAGAGCCATAAAGGAGACAAGACATATCTCACCCCACTACCACTATCAGATTAGAGCCATAAGGAGACTAGACATCTACCACTATCAGATTAGAGCCATAAAGGAGGCTACCACTATCAGATTAGAGCCATAAGGAGACTAGACATCTACCACTATCAGATTAGAGCCATAAAGGAGACTACCACAATCAGATTAGAGCCATAAAGGAGACTAGACATCTCCCACCCCACTATCAGATTAGAGCCATAAGGAGACTAGACATCTCCCACCCCACTACCACTATCAGATTAGAGCCATAAGGAGACTAGACATCTCCCACCCCACTACCACTATCAGATTAGAGCCATAAAGGAGACTACCACTATCAGATTAGAGCCATAAGGGAGACTAGACATCTCCCACCCCACTACCACTATCAGATTAGAGCCATAAAGGAGACTAGACATCTACCACTATCAGATTAGAGTCATAAAGCAGCCTAGACATCTACCACCCTACAATCACTATCAGATTAGAGCCATAAAGGAGACTAGACATCTACCACTATCAGATTAGAGCCATAAAGGAGACTACCACTATCATATTAGAGCCATAAGGGAGCCTAGACATCTCCCACCCCACTACCACTATCAGATTAGAGCCATAAAGGAGACTAGACATATCTCACCCCACTACCACTATCAGATTAGAGCCATAAAGGAGACTACCGCTATCAGATTAGAGCCATAAAGGACTCTAGACATATACAACCCCACTACCGCGATCAGATTAGAGCCATAAGGGAGCCTAGACATCTACCGCCCTACAATCACTATCAGATTAGAGCCATAAAGGAGGCTAGACATCTACCACAATCAGATTAGAGCCATAAAGGAGACAAGACATATCTCACCCCACTATCAGATTAGAGCCATAAGGGAGACTAGACATCTAACACCCCACTACCACTATCAGATTAGAGCCATAAAGGAGACTACCACTATCAGATAAGAGCCTTAAGGGAGACTAGACATCTACCAAACAACTATCAAATTAGAGCCATAAAGGTGACTAGACATCTAACACAATCAGATTAGAGCCATAAGGGAATCTAGACATCTCTCACCCCACTACAACTATCAGATTAGAGCCATAAAGGAGACTACCACAATCAGATTAGAGCCATAAGGAGACTAGACATGTACCACCCCATTACCACTATCAGATTAGAGCCATAAAGGAGACTACCACAATCAGATTAGAGCCATAAGGAGACTAGACATCTCCCACCCCACTACCACTATCAGATTAGAGCCATAAAGGAGACTACCACAATAAGATTAGAGCCATAAAGGAGACAAGACATATCTCACCCCACTACCACTATCAGATTAGAGCCATAAGGAGACTAGACATCTACCACCATCAGATTAGAGCTATAAAGGAGACTAGACATCTCCCATCCCACTACCACTATCAGATTAGAGCCATAAGGAGTCTAGACATGTACCACCCCACTACCACTATCAGATTAGAGCCATAAAGGAGACTACCACAATCAGATTAGAGCCATAAGGGAGACTAGACATCTCCCACCCCACTACCACTATCAGATTAGAGCCATAAAGGAGACTACCACAATCAGATTAGAGCCATAAAGGAGACAAGACATATCTCACCCCACTACCACTATCAGATTAGAGCCTTAAGGGAGACTAGACATCTACCACTATCAGATTAGAGCCCTACAATCACTATCAGATTAGAGCCATAAAGGAGACTAGACATCTACCACTATCCAATTAGAGCCATAAAGGAGACTAGACATCTACCACTATCAGATTAGAGCCATAAGGGAGACTAGACATCTCCCACCCCACTACCACTATCAGATTAGAGCCACAAGGGAGACTAGACATCTCCCACCCCACTACCACTATCAGATTAGAGCCATAAGGGAGACTAGACATCTACCACCCCACTACCACTATCAGATTAGAGCCATAAGGGAGACTAGACGTCTACCACCCCACTACCACTATCAGATTAGAGCCATAAGGGAGCCTAGACATCTACCACCCTACAATCACTATCAGATTAGAGCCATAAAGGAGGCTAGACATCTACCACGATCAGATTAGAGCCATAAGGGAGACTAAACATCTACCACCCTACAATCGCTATCAGATTAGAGCCATAAAGGAGGCTAGACATCTACCACTATCAGATTAGAGCCATAATGGAGACTAGACATCTCTCACCCCACTACCACTATCAGATAAGAGCCATAAGGGACACTAAACATCTACCAACCCACTATCAGATTAGAGCCATAAAGGAAACTAGACATCTACCACTATCAGATTAGAGCCATAAAGGAGACTAGACATCTCCCACCCCACTACCACTATCAGATTAGAGCCATAAAGGAGACTAGACATCTACCACTATCAGATTAGAGCCATAAGGGAGTCTAGACATGTACCACCCCACGACCACTATCAGATTACAGCCATAAGGGAGTCTAGACATGTACTACCCCACGACCACTATCAGATAAGAGCCATAAGGGAGACCAGACATCTCCCACCCCACTACCACTATCAGATCAAATCAAATCAAATTTATTTATATAGCCCTTCGTACATCAGCTGATATCTCAAAGTGCTGTACAGAAACCCAGCCTAAAACCCCAAACAGCAAGCAATGCAGGTGTAGAAGCACGGTGGCTAGGAAAAACTCCCTAGAAAGGCCAAAACCTAGGAAGGAACCTAGAGAGGAACCAGGCTATGTGGGGTGGCCAGTCCTCTTCTGGCTGTGCCGGGTGGAGATTATAACAGAACATGGCCAAGATGTTCAAATGTTCATAAATGACCAGCATGGTCGAATAATAATAAGGCAGAACAGTTGAAACTGGAGCAGCAGCACAGTCAGGTGGAAGTTGAAACTGGAGCAGCAGCATGGCCAGGTGGACTGGGGACAGCAAGGAGTCATCATGTCAGGTAGTCCTGGGGCATGGTCCTAGGGCTCAGGTCAGTTGAAACTGGAACAGCAGCATGGCAGATTAGAGCCATAAGGAGACTAAACATCTACCATCCCACAACCACTATCAGATTAGAGCCAATAAGGAGTCTACACATGTACCACCCCATGACCACTATCAGATTAGAGCCATAATGGAGACTAGACATGTACCACCCCACGACCACTTTCAGATTACAACCATAAGGGAGTCTAGACATGTACTACCCCACGACCACTATCAGATTAGAGCCGTAGGGGAGCATAGACATCTACCAACCTACAATCACTATCAGATTAGAGCCATAATGGAGACTAGACATATATCACACCACTTCCACTATCAGATTAGAGTTATAAAGGAGACTAGATATCTACCACTATCAGATTAGAGCCATAAGGAGACTAGGCATCTACCCCCCCCACACTATCCCTATGAGATTAGAGCCCTGAAGGAGACATTATTCACCCCAATACCACTTTCAGATTATATCCATAAAATATACTAGAAATCTACCACGATCAAATTAGAGCCATAAAGGAGACTACCACTATCAGATTAGAGCCGGGAGGAGACTAGACATCTCCCACCCCACTACCACTATCAGATTAGAGCCATAAAGGAGACTAGACATCTACCACCCCACTACCACTATAGGATTAGAGCCATAAAGGACACTAGACATCTACCACTATCAGATTAGAGCCATAAAGGAGACTACCACTATCAGATTAGAGCCGGGAGGGAGACTAGACATCTCCCACCCCACTACCACTATCAGATTAGAGCCATAAAGGAGACTAGACATCTCCCACCCCACTACCACTATCAGATTAGAGCCATAATGGAGACTAGACATCTACCACTATCAGATTAGAGCCATAATGGAGACTAGACATCTCCCACACCACCACCACTATCAGATTAGAGCCATAAAGGAGACTAGACATCTCCCACCCCACTACCACTATCAGATTAGAGCCATAAAGGAGACTACCACATTCAGATTAGAGCCATAAAGGAGACAAGACATATCTCACCCCACTACCACTATCAGATTAGAGCCATAAAGGAGACTACCACTATCAGATTAGAGCCATAAAGGAGACTAGACATCTCCCACCCCACTACCACTATCAGATTAGAGCCATAAAGGAGACTACCACAATCAGATTAGAGCCATAAAGGAGACAAGACATATCTCACCCCACTACCACTATCAGATTAGAGCCATAAGGGAGACTAGACATCTACCACTATCAGATTAGAGCCATAAAGGAGACTACCACTATCAGATTAGAGCCATAAAGGACTCTAGACATATACAACCCCACTACCGCTATCAGATTAGAGCCATAAGGGAGCCTAGACATCTACCGCCCTACAATCACTATCAGATTAGAGCCATAAAGGAGACTAGACATCTACCACTATCAGATTAGAGCCATAAAGGAGACTAGACATCTCCCACCCCACTATCAGATTAGAGCCATAAGGAGACTAGACATCTCCCACCCCAATACCACTATCAGATTAGAGCCATAAAGGAGACTAGACATCTCTCACCCCACTACCACTATCAGATAAGAGCCATAAGGGACACTAGACATCTACCACACAACTATCAAATTAGAGCCATAAAGGTGACTAGACATCTACCACAATCTGATTAGAGCCATAAGGGAGTCTAGACATGTACCACCCCATTACCACTATCAGATTAGAGCCATAAAGGAGACTACCACAATCAGATTAGAGCCGTAAGGAGACTAGACATCTCCCACCCCACTACCACTATCAGATTAGAGCCATAAAGGAGACTACCACAATCAGATTAGAGCCATAAAGGAGACAAGACATATCTCACCCCACTACCACTATCAGATTAGAGCCATAAGGAGACTAGACATCTACCACTATCAGATTAGAGCCATAAAGGAGGCTACCACTATCAGATTAGAGCCATAAAGGAGACTAGACATCTCCCACCCCACTACCACTATCAGATTAGAGCCATAAAGGAGACTAGACATCTACCACCCCACTACCACTGTCAGATTAGAGCCATAAAGGAGACTACCACTATCAGATTAGAGCCATAAAGCAGACAAGACATATCTCACCCCACTACCACTATCAGATTAGAGCCATAAGGAGTCTAGACATGTACCACCCCACTATCACTATCAGATTAGAGCCATAAAGGAGACTACCACAATCAGATTAGAGCCATAAGGGAGACTAGACATCTCCCACCCCACTACCACTATCAGATTAGAGCCATAACGGAGACTACCACAATCAGATTAGAGCCATAAAGGAGACAAGACATATCTCACCCCACTACCACTATCAGATTAGAGCCATATGGGAGACTAGACATCTACCACTATCAGATTAGAGCCATAAAGGAGGCTACCACTATCAGATTAGAGCCATAAGGAGACTACCACAATCAGATTAGAGCCATAAAGGAGACTAGACATCTCTCACCCCACTACCACTATCAGATTAGAGCCATAAGGCAGACTAGACATCTCCCACCCCACTACTACTATCAGATTAGAGCCATAAAGGAGACTACCACTATCAGATTAGAGCCATAAGGGAGTCTAGACATGTACCACCCACGACCACTATCAGATTAGAGCCATAAGGGAGCATAGACATCTACCAACCTACAATGACTATCAGATTAGAGCCATAATGGAGAATTGACATCTACCACTATCAGATTAGAGCCATAAAGGAGACTACCACTATCAGATTAGAGCCACAAGGGAGACTAGACATCTCCCACCCCACTACCACTATCAGATTAGAGCCATAAAGGAGACTACCACTATCAGATTAGAGCCATAAGGAGTCTAGACATCTCCCACCCCACTACCACTATCAGATTAGAGCCATAAGGAGACTAGACGTCTACCACCCCACTACCACTATCAGATTAGAGCCATAAGGAGCCTAGACATCTACCACCCTACAATCACTATCAGATTAGAGCCATAAAGGAGGCTAGACATCTACCACTATCAGATTAGAGCCATAATGGAGACTAGACATCTACCACAATCAGATTAGAGCCATAAAGGAGACTAGACATCTCCCACCCCACTATCAGATTAGAGCCATAAGGAGACTAGACATCTCCCACCCCACTACCACTATCAGATTAGAGCCATAAAGGAGACTAGACATCTCTCACCCCACTACCACTATCAGATAAGAGCCATAAGGGACACTAAACATCTACCAACCCACTATCAGATTAGATCCATTAAAGAGACTAGAAATCTATCACTATCAGATTAGAGCCATAAAGGAGACTACCACTATCAGATTAGAGCCATAAAGGAGACTAGACATCTACCACTATCAGATTAGAGCCATAAAGGAGACTACCACTATCAGATTAGAGCCATAAAGGAGACTACCACTATCAGATTAGAGCCATAAAGGACTCTAGACATATACAACCCCACTACCGCGATCAGATTAGAGCCATAAGGGAGGCTAGACATCTACCACAATCAGATTAGAGCCATAAAGGAGACTAGACATCTCCCTCCCCACTACCACTATCAGATTAGAGCCATAAAGGAGACTACCACAATCAGATTAGAGCCATAAGGGAGACTAGACATCTCCCACCCCACTACCACTATCAGATTAGAGCCATAAAGGAGACTAGACATCTACCACACAACTATCAAATTAGAGCCATAAAGGTGACTAGACATCTACCACAATCAGATTAGAGCCATAAGTGAGTCTAGGCATCTACCCCCCCACACTATCCCTATGAGATTAGAGCCATGAAGGAGACATTTTTCACCCCACTACCACTATCAGATTAGATCCATAAAAGAGACTATAAATCTACCACGATCATATTAGAGCCATAAAGGAGACTACAACTATCAGATTAGAGCCATAAAGGAGACTAGACATCTACCACTATCAGATTAGAGCCATAAAGGAGAATAAAGGAGACATCTACCACCCCACTATCAGATAAGAGACAAAAAGGAGACTATACATCTGTAAACCCACTTTCAGATTAGAGCCATAAGGGAGACTCGACATCTACAACATACTATCAAATTAGAGCCATAAAGGAGACTACCACTATCAGATTAGAGCCATAAGGGAGACTAGACTTCTCCCACCCCACTACCACTATCAGATTAGAGCAATAAGGGAGACTAGACATCTCCAACCCCACTACCACTTTCAGATTAGAGCCATAAAGGAGACTAGACATCTACCACCCTACAATCACTATCAGATTAGAGCCATAAAGGAGACTATCACTATCAGATTAGAGCCATAAGGGAGACTAGACATCTACAACAGACTATCAAATTAGAGCCACAAAGGAGACTAGACATCTACCACTATCAGATTAGAGCCATAAGGGAGACTAGATATCTACAACAAACTATCAAATTAGAGTCATAAAGGAGACTAGACATCTACCACCCCACTACCACTATCAGATTAGAGCCATAAGGAAGACTAGATATCTACAACAAACTATCAAATTAGAGTCATAAAGGAGACTAGACATCTACCACTATCAGATTAGAGCCATAAGGGAGACCAGACATCTCCCACCCCACTACCACTATCAGATTAGAGCCATAAGGGAGACTAGACATCTCCCACCCCACTACCACTATCAGATTAGAGCCATAAAGAAGACTAGACATCTACCACTATCAGAGTAGAGCCATAAAGGAGACTACCACTATCAGATTAGAGCCATAAAGGAGGCTAGACATCTACCACAATCAGATTAGAGCCATAAGTGAGTCTAGGCATCTACCCCCCCACACTATCCCTATGAGATTAGAGCCATGAAGGAGACATTTTTCACCCCACTACCACTATCAGATTAGATCCATAAAAGAGACTATAAATCTACCACGATCATATTAGAGCCATAAAGGAGACTACAACTATAAGATTAGAGCCATAAAGGAGACTAGACATCTACCACTATCAGATTAGAGCCATAAAGGAGAATAAAGGAGACGAGACATCTCCCACCCCACTACCACTATCAGATTAGAGCCATAATGGAGAATAAACATCTACCACCCCACTATCAGATAAGAGACAAAAAGGAGACTATACATCTGTAAGCCCACTTTCAGATTAGAACCATAAGGAGACTAGACATCTACCACTATCAGATTAGAGCCATAAGGAGACTAGATATCTACAACAAACTATCAAATTAGAGTCATAAAGGAGACTAGACATCTACCACTATCAGATTAGAGCCATAAAGGAGACTAGACATCTCCCACCCCACTACCACTATCAGATTATAGCCATAAGGAGACTAGACATCTCCCACCCCACTACCACTATCAGATTAGAGCCATAAAGGAGACTAGACATCTCTCACCCCACTACCACTATCAGATAAGAGCCATAAGGGAGACTAGACATCTACAACAAACTATCAAATTAGAGTCATAAAGGAGACTAGACATCTACCACTATCAGATTAGAGCCATAAGGAGACTAGACATCTACCACCCCACTACCACTATCAGATTAGAGCCATGAAGGAGACATCTCCCACCCCACTACCACTATCAGATTAGAGCCATAATGGAAAATAAACATCTACCACCCCACTATCAGATAAGAGACAAAAAGGAGACTATACATCTGTAAACCCACTTTCAGATTAGAACCATAAGGAGACTCGACATCTACAACATACTATCAAATTAGAGCCATAAAGGAGACTACCATTATCAGATTAGAGCCATAAGGAGACTAGACATCTCCCACCCCACTACCACTATCAGATTAGAGCAATAAGGGAGACTAGACATCTCCAACCCCACTACCACTTTCAGATTAGAGCCATAAAGGAGACTAGACATCTACCACCCTACAATCACTATCAGATTAGAGCCATAAAGGAGACTATCACTATCAGATTAGAGCCATAAGGGAGACTAGACATCTACAACAGACTATCAAATTAGAGCCACAAAGGAGACTAGACATCTACCACTATCAGATTAGAGCCATAAGGGAGACTAGATATCTACAACAAACTATCAAATTAGAGTCATAAAGGAGACTAGACATCTACCACTATCAGATTAGAGCCATAAGGAGACTAGATATCTACAACAAACTATCAAATTAGAGTCATAAAGGAGACTAGACATCTACCACTATCAGATTAGAGCCATAAAGGAGACTAGACATCTCCCACCCCACTACCACTATCAGATTATAGCCATAAGGAGACTAGACATCTCCCACCCCACTACCACTATCAGATTAGAGCCATAAAGGAGACTAGACATCTCTCACCCCACTACCACTATCAGATAAGAGCCATAAGGAGACTAGACATCTACCACACAACTATCAAATTAGAGCCATAAAGGTGACTAGACATCTACCACAATCAGATTAGAGCCATAAGTGAGTCTAGGCATCTACCCCCACACTATCCCTATGAGATTAGAGCCATGAAGGAGACATTTTTCACCCCACTACCACTATCAGATTAGATCCATAAAAGAGACTATAAATCTACCACGATCATATTAGAGCCATAAAGGAGACTACAACTATAAGATTAGAGCCATAAAGGAGACTAGACATCTACCACTATCAGATTAGAGCCATAAAGGAGAATAAACATCTCCCACCCCACTACCACTATCAGATTAGAGCCATAATGGAGAATAAACATCTACCACCCCACTATCAGATAAGAGACAAAAAGGAGACTATACATCTGTAAACCCACTTTCAGATTAGAGCCATAAGGGAGACTCGACATCTACAACATACTATCAAATTAGAGCCATAAAGGAGACTACCACTATCAGATTAGAGCCATAAGGGAGACTAGACTTCTCCCACCCCACTACCACTATCAGATTAGAGCAATAAGGAGACTAGACATCTCCAACCCCACTACCACTTTCAGATTAGAGCCATAAAGGAGACTAGACATCTACCACCCTACAATCACTATCAGATTAGAGCCATAAAGGAGACTATCACTATCAGATTAGAGCCATAAGGGAGACTAGATCTACAACAGACTATCAAATTAGATCCACAAAGGAGACTAGACATCTACCACTATCAGATTAGAGCCATAAGGAGACTAGATATCTACAACAAACTATCAAATTAGAGTCATAAAGGAGACTAGACATCTACCACTATCAGATTAGAGCCATAAGGAGACTAGACATCTACCACCCCACTACCACTATCAGATTAGAGCCATGAAGGAGACATGTTTCACCCCACTACCACTATCAGATTAGAGCCATAAGGGAGGCTAGACATCTAACACCCCACTACCACTATCAGATTAGAGCCATAAGGGAGACTAGACATCTAACACCCCACTACCACTATCAGATTAGAGCCATAAGGGAGGCTAGACATCTAACACCCCACTACCACTATCAGATTAGAGCCATATGGGAGACTAGATATCTACAACAAACTATCAAATTAGAGTCATAAAGGAGAGTAGACATCTACCACTATCAGATTAGAGCCATAAGGGAGACTAGACATCTACCACCCCACTACCACTATCAGATTAGAGCCATGAAGGAGACATGTTTCACCCCACTACCACTATCAGATTAGAGCCATAAGGGAGACTAGACATCTACCACCCCACTACCACTATCAGATTAGAGCCATAAGGAAGACTAGATATCTACAACAAACTATCAAATTAGAGTCATAAAGGAGACTAGACATCTACCACTATCAGATTAGAGCCATAAGGGAGACTAGACATCTACCACCCCACTACCTCGATCAGATTAGAGCCATGAAGGAGACATGTTTCACCCCACTACCACTATCAGATTAGAGCCATAAGGAGACCAGACATATCCCACCCCACTACCCCTTTCAGATTAGAGCCATAAAAGGACACTAAACATCTACCAACCCACTATCAGATTAGAGCCATAAAGGAGACTAGACATCTACCACTATCAGATTAGAGCCATAAGGGAGACCAGACATCTCCCACCCCACTACCACTATCAGATTAGAGCCATAAGGGAGACTAGACATCTACCACTATCAGATTAGAGCCATAAGGAGTCTAGACATGTACCACCCCACGACCACTATCAGATTAGAGCCATAAAGGAGACTAGACATCTACCACTATCAGATTAGAGCCATAAGGGAGACCAGACATCTCCCACCCCACTACCACTATCAGATTAGAGCCATAAGGGAGACTAGACATCTACCATCCCACAACCACTATCAGATTAGAGCCAATAAGGGAGTCTACACATGTACCACCCCATGACCACTATCAGATTACAGCCATAAGGGAGTCTAGACATGTACCACCCCATGACCACTATCAGATTAGAGCCATAAGGGAGACTAGACATCTACCACCCCACTACCACTATCAGATTAGAGCCATAAAGGAGACTAGACATCTACCACTATCAGATTAGAGCCGTAGGGGAGCATAGACATCTACCAACCTACAATCACTATCAGATTAGAGCCATAATGGAGACTAGACATATATCACACCACTTCCACTATTAGATTAGAGCTATAAGGGAGACTAGATATCTACCACTATCAGATTAGAGCCATAAGGAGACTAGGCATCTACCCCCCACACTATCCCTATGAGATTAGAGCCCTGAAGGAGACATCTATCACCCCACTGCCACTATCAGATTAGATCGATAAAAGAGACTAGACATCTCCCACACCACCACCACTATCAGATTAGAGCCATAAAGGAGACTAGACATCTCCCACCCCACTACCACTATCAGATTAGAGCCATAAACGAGACTAGACATCTACCACCCCACTGCCACTATCAGATTAGATCCATAAAAGAGACTAGAAATCTACCACTATCAGATTAGAGCCATAAGGGAGTCTAGACATGTACCACCCCACGACCACTATCAGATTACAGCCATAAGGGAGTCTAGACATCTACCACCCCACTACCACTATCAGATTAGAGCCATTAAGGTGGCTAGACATCTACCACTATCAGATTAGAGCCATAAGGGAGACTAGACATCTAACACCCCACTACCACTATCAGATTAGAGCCATAAGGGAGACTAGACATCTACCACCCCACTACCACTATCAGATTAGAGCCATAAGGGAGCCTAGACATCTACCACCCTACAATCACTGTCAGATTAGAGCCATAAAGGAGAAGAGACATCTACCACTATCATATTGGAGCCATAAGGGAGACTAGGCATCTACTACCCCACTATCCCTATCAGATTAGAGACATTAAGGAGACTACCACTATCAGATTAGAGCCGTGAGGGAGACTATACATCTACCACCCCACTACCACTATCAGATTAGATCCATAAAAGATACTAGACATCTACCACTATCAGATTAGAGCCATAATGGAGACTAGACATCTATCACCCCACTACCACTATCAGATTAGAGCCATAAGGGAGACTAGACATCTGCCACTTTCAGATTCGTTCCATAATGGAGACTAGACATCTACCACCCCACTACCACTATCAGATTAGAGCCATAAGGAGCCTAGACATCTACCACCCTACAATCACTATCAGATTAGAGCCAAAAGGGAGACTAAACATCTACCACACAACTATCAAATTAGAGCCATAAAGGTGACTAGACATCTACCACTATCAGATTAGAGCCATAAGGAGACTAGACATCTACCAACCTACAATCACTATCAGATTAGAGCCATAATGGAGACTAGACATCTATCACCCCACGACCCCTATCAGATTAGAGCCATAAGGAGCCTAGACATCTCCCACCCCACTACCACAATCAGATTAGAGCCATAAAGGAGACAAGACATCTATCACCCCGCTAACACTATCAGATTAGAGCCATAAGGAGTCTAGACATGTACCACCCCACGATCACTATAAGATTAGAGCCATAAGGGAGACTAGGCATCTACCCCCACACTATCCCTATAAGATTAGAGCCATGAAGGAGACATTTTCACCCCACTACCACTATCAGATTAGATCCATAAAAGAGACTAGAAATCTACCACGATCAGATTAGAGCCATAAGGAGACTACCACTATCAGAATTAGAGCAATAAAGGAGACTAGACATCTACCACTATCAGATTAGAGCCATAAAGGAGACTGGACATCTCCCACCCCACTACCACTATCAGATTAGAGTCATAAGGGAGACTAGACATCTACCACCCCACTACATCTATCAGATTAGAGCCATAAGGGAGCGTAGACATCTACCACCCTACAATCCCTATCAGATTAGAGCCCTAAAGGAGGCTCTACATCTACCACTATCAGATTAGAGCCATAATGGAGACTAGACATCTACCACTATCAGATTAGAGCCATAATGGAGACTAGACATCTATCACCCCACTGCCACTATCAGATTAGATCCATAAAAGAGACTAGAAATCTACCACTATCAGATTAGAGCCATAAGGAGACTACCACTATAAGATTAGAGCCATAAGGGAGTCTAGACATCTAACACCCCACTACCACTATCAGATTAGAGCCATAAGGGAGACTAGACATCTAACACCCCACTACCACTATCAGATTAGAGCCATTAAGGTGGCTAGACATCTACCACTATCAGATTAGAGCCATAAGGGAGCCTAGACATCTACCACCCTACAATCACTGTCAGATTAGAGCCATAAAGGAGAAGAGACATCTATCACCCCACGACCCCTATCAGATTAGAGCCATAAAGGAGCCTAGACATCTCCCACCCCACTACCACAATCAGATTAGAGCCATAAAGGAGACAAGACATCTATCACCCCGCTAACACTATCAGATTAGAGCCATAAGGAGTCTAGACATGTACCACCCCACGATCACTATAAGATTAGAGCCATAAGGAGACTAGGCATCTACCCCCCACTATCCCTATAAGATTAGAGCCATGAAGGAGACATTTTCACCCCACTACCACTATCAGATTAGATCCATAAAAGAGACTAGAAATCTACCACGATCAGATTAGAGCCATAAGGAGACTACCACTATCAGAATTAGAGCAATAAAGGAGACTAGACATCTACCACTATCAGATTAGAGCCATAAGGGAGTCTAGACATGTACCACCCCACGACCACTATCAGATTAGAGCCATAAGGAGTCTAGACATGTACCACTCCATGACCACTATCAGATTAGAGCCATAAGGAGACTAGACATCTACCACCCCACTACCACTATCAGATTAGAGCCATAAAGGAGACTAGACATCTACCAATATCAGATTAGAGCCATAAGGGAGCATAGACATCTACCAACCTACAATCACTATCAGATTAGAGCCATAATGGAGACAAGACATCTATCACCCCACTTCCACTATCAGATTAGAGCTATAAGGAGACTAGATATCTACACTATCAGATTAGAACCATACGGGAGACTAGGCATCTACCCCCCCACACTATCCCTATGAGATTAGAGCCATGAAGGAGACATTTTTCACCCCACTACCACTGTCAGATTAGGTCCATAAAAGAGACTAGAAATCTACCACGATCAGATTAGAGCCATAAAGGAGACTACCACTATCAGATTAGAGCCATAAACGAGACTAGACATCTACCACTATCAGATTAGAGCCATAAGGGAGTCTAGACATGAACCACCCCACGACCACTATCAGATTAGAGCCATAAAGGAGACTAGACATCTATCACCCCACGACCACTATCAGATTAGAGCCACGAGGGAGTCTAGACATGTACCACCCCACGACCACTATCAGATTAGAGCCAGAAGGGAGACTAGACATCTATCACCCCACTACCACTATCAGATTAGAGCCAATAAGGGAGTCTACAAATGTACCACCCCACGATCACTATCAGATTAGAGGCATAAGGGAGACTAGGCGTCTACCCCCCCCACACTATCCCTATAAGATTAGAGCCATGAAGGAGACATTTTTCACCCCAATACCACTATCAGATTAGATCCATAAAAGAGACTAGAAATCTAAAACGATCAGATTAGAGCCATAAGGGAGTCTAGGCATGTACCACCCCATGACCACTATCAGATTAGAGCCATAAGGGAGACTAGACATCTCCCACACCACTACCACTATCAGATTAGAGCCATAAAGGAGACTAGACATCTACCACACAACTATAAAATTAGAGCCATGAAGGTGACTGGACATCTACCACTATCAGATTAGAGCCATAAGGGAGTCTAGACATTTACCATCCCACTACCACTATCAGATTAGAGTCATAAGGGAGTCTAGACATCTCCCACCCCACTACCACTATCAGATTAGAGCCATAAAGGAGACTAGACATCTCTCACCCCACTACCACTATCAGATTAGAGCCATAAGGGAGACTAGACATCTACAACACAACTATCAAATTAGAGCCATAAATGAGACTAGACATCTACCACTATCAGACTAGAGCCATAAAGGAGACTAGACATATCTCACCCCACTACCACTATCAGATTAGAGCCATAAGGGAGATTAGACATCTACCACTATCAGATTAGAGCCATAAAGGAGACTAGACATATCTCACCCCACTACCACTATCAGATTAGAGCCATAAGGGAGATTAGACATCTAACACCCCGCTACCACTATCAGATTAGAGCCATAAAGGAGACTACCACTATAAGATTAGAGCCACAAGGGAGACTGGACATCTCCCACCCAACTACCACTATCAGATTAGAGCCATAAAGGAGACTATACATCTCTCACCCCAATATCAGATTAGAGCCATAAGGGAGACTAGACATCTACCACACAACTATAAAATTAGAGCCATGAAGGTGACTAGACATCTACCACTATCAGATTAGAGCCATAAGGGAGACTAGACATCTCCCACCCCACTACCACTATCAGATTAGAGCCATAAAGGAGACTAGACATCTACCACCCCACTACCACTATCAGATTAGAGCCATAAAGGAGACTAGACATCTACCACTATCAGATTAGAGCCATAAAGGAGACTAGACATCTACCACTATCAGATTAGAGCCATAAAGGAGACTACCACTATCAGATTAGAGCCATAAGGGAGATTAGACATCTAACACCCCGCTACCACTATCAGATTAGAGCCATAAAGGAGACTAGACATCTACCACTTCTCAGATTAGAGCCATAAAGGAGACTACCACTATAAGATTAGAGCCATAAGGGAGACTAGACATCTACCACACAACTATCAAATTAGAGCCATAAAGGTGACTAGACATCTACCACAATCAGATTAGAGCCATAAGTGAGTCTAGGCATCTACCCCCACACTATCCCTATGAGATTAGAGCCATGAAGGAGACATTTTTCACCCCACTACCACTATCAGATTAGATCCATAAAAGAGACTATAAATCTACCATGATCATATTAGAGCCATAAAGGAGACTACAACTATCAGATTAGAGCCATAAAGGAGACTAGACATCTACCACTATCAGATTAGAGCCATAAAGGAGACATCTCCCACCCCACTACCACTATCAGATTAGATCCATAAAGGAGACTAGACATCTCCCACCCCACTATCAGATAAGAGACAAAAAGGAGACTATACATCTGTAAACCCACTTTCAGATTAGAGCCATAAGGGAGACTCGACATCTACAACATACTATCAAATTAGAGCCATAAAGGAGACTACCACTATCAGATTAGAGCCATAAGGGAGACTAGACATCTCCAACCCCACTACCATTTTCAGATTAGAGCCATAAAGGAGACTAGACATATCTCACCCCAACACCACTATCAGATTAGAGCCACAAGGGAGACTATCACTATCAGATTAGAGCCATAAGGGAGACTAGACATCTACAACAGACTATCAAATTAGAGCCACAAAGGAGACTAGACATCTACCACTATCAGATTAGAGCCATAAGGGAGACTAGATATCTACAACAAACTATCAAATTAGAGTCATAAAGGAGACTAGACATCTACCACTATCAGATTAGAGCCATAAGGGAGACTAGACATCTACCACCCCACTACCACTATCAGATTAGAGCCATGAAGGAGACATGTTTCACCCCACTACCACTATCAGATTAGAGCCATAAGGGAGACTAGACATCTACCACCCCACTACCACTATCAGATTAGAGCCATAAGGAAGACTAGATATCTACAACAAACTATCAAATTAGAGTCATAAAGGAGACTAGACATCTACCACTATCAGATTAGAGCCATAAGGAGACTAGACATCTACCACCCCACTACCTCGATCAGATTAGAGCCATGAAGGAGACATGTTTCACCCCACTACCACTATCAGATTAGAGCCATAAGGAGACCAGACATCTCCCACCCCACTACCCCTTTCAGATTAGAGCCATAAAGGACACTAAACATCTACCAACCCACTATCAGATTAGAGCCATAAAGGAGACTACCACTATCAGATTAGAGCCATAAGGGAGACTAGACATCTACCACGCCACTACCACTATCAGATTAGAGCCAGAAGGGAGCCTAGACATCTACCACCCTATAATCACTATCAGATTAGAGCCATAAAGGTGGCTAGACATCTACCACTATCAGATTAGAGCCATAATGGAGACTAGACATCTATCACCCCACTACCACTATCAGATTAGAGCCATAAGGGAGACTAGACATCTAACACCCCACTACCACTATCAGATTAGAGCCTTAAGGGAGACTAGACATCTCCCACCCCACTACCACTATCAGATTAGAGCCATAAAGGAGACTACCACTATCAGATTAGAGCCATAAGGGAGACTAGACATCTACAACAGACTATCAAATTAGAGCCATAAAGGAGACTAGACATCTACCACTATCAGATTAGTGCCATAAGGGAGACTAGATATCTACCACCCCACTACCACTATCAGATTAGAGCCATGAAGGAGACATGTTTCACCCCACTACCACTATCAGATTAGAGCCATAAGGGAGACTAGACATCTACCACCCCACTACCACTATCAGATTAGAGCCATAAGGAAGACTAGATATCTACAACAAACTATCAAATTAGAGTCATAAAGGAGACTAGACATCTACCACTATCAGATTAGAGCCATAAGGGAGACCAGACATCTCCCACCCCACTACCACTATCAGATTAGAGCCATAAGGGAGCCTAGACATCTACCACCCTACAATCACTATCAGATTAGAGCCATAAAGGAGAAGAGACATCTACCACTATCAGATTGGAGCCATAATGGAGACTAGGCATCTACCCCCCCCACACTATCCCTATAAGATTAGAGCCATGAAGGAGACATGTTTCACCCCACTACCACTATCAGATTAGATCCATAAAAGAGACTAGAAATCTAAAACGATCAGATTAGAGCCATAAGGGAGTCTAGACATGTACCACACCATGACCACTATCAGATTAGAGCCATAAGGGAGTCTAGACAAGTACCACCCCACGAACACTATCAGATTAGAGCCATAAGGGAGACTAGACATCTCCCACACCACTACCACTATCAGATTAGAGCCATAAAGGAGACTAGACATCTACCACACAACTATAAAATTAGAGCCATGAAGGTGACTGGACATCTACCACTATCAGATTAGAGCCATAAGGGAGTCTAGACATTTACCATCCCACTACCACTATCAGATTAGAGTCATAAGGGAGTCTAGACATCTCCCACCCCACTACCACTATCAGATTAGAGCCATAAAGGAGACTAGACATCTCTCACCCCACTACCACTATCAGATTAGAGCCATAAGGAGACTAGACATCTACAACACAGCTATCAAATTAGAGCCATAAAGGTGACTAGACATCTACCACTATCAGATTAGAGCCATAAGGGAGACTAGACATCTACAACACAACTATCAAATTAGAGCCATAAATGAGACTAGACATCTACCACTATCAGACTAGAGCCATAAAGGAGACTAGACATATCTCACCCCACTACCACTATCAGATTAGAGCCATAAGGGAGATTAGACATCTAACACCCCGCTACCACTATCAGATTAGAGCCATAAAGGAGACTAGACATCTACCACTATCAGATTAGAGCCACAAGGGAGACTGGACATCTCCCACCCAACTACCACTATCAGATTAGAGCCATAAAGGAGACTATACATCTCTCACCCCAATATCAGATTAGAGCCATAAGGAGACTAGACATCTACCACACAACTATAAAATTAGAGCCATGAAGGTGACTAGACATCTACCACTATCAGATTAGAGCCATAAGGAGACTAGACATCTACCACTATCAGATTAGAGCCATAAGGGAGTCTAGACATGTACCACCCCACGACCACTATCAGATTAGAGCCATAAGGAAGACTAGACATCTACCACTATCAGATTAGAGCCATAAAGGAGACTAGACATCTACCACTATCAGATTAGAGCCATAAAGGAGACTACCACTATCAGATTAGAGCCATAAGGAGATTAGACATCTAACACCCCGCTACCACTATCAGATTAGAGCCATAAAGGAGACTAGACATCTACCACTATCAGAGTAGAGCCATAAAGGAGACTACCACTATCAGATTAGAGCCATAAAGGAGGCTAGACATCTACCACAATCAGATTAGAGCCATAAGTGAGTCTAGGCATCTACCCCCCCACACTATCCCTATGAGATTAGAGCCATGAAGGAGACATTTTTCACCCCACTACCACTATCAGATTAGATCCATAAAAGAGACTATAAATCTACCATGATCATATTAGAGCCATAAAGGAGACTACAACTATCAGATTAGAGCCATAAAGGAGACTAGACATCTACCACTATCAGATTAGAGCCATAAAGGAGACATCTCCCACCCCACTACCACTATCAGATTAGATCCATAAAGGAGACTAGACATCTCCCACCCCACTATCAGATAAGAGACAAAAAGGAGACTATACATCTGTAAGCCCACTTTCAGATTAGAGCCATAAGGAGACTCGACATCTACAACATACTATCAAATTAGAGCCATAAAGGAGACTACCACTATCAGATTAGAGCCATAAGGGCGACTAGACATCTCCACCCCACTACCACTATCAGATTAGAGCCATAAAGGAGACTAGACATCTACCACCCTACAATCACTATCAGATTAGAGCCATAAAGGAGACTATCACTATCATATTAGAGCCATAAGGAGACTAGACATCTACAACAGACTATCAAATTAGAGCCATAAAGGAGACTAGACATCTACCACTATCAGATTAGTGCCATAAGGGAGACTAGATATCTACAACAAACTATCAAATTAGAGTCATAAAGGAGACTAGACATATACCACTATCAGATTAGAGCCATAAGGAGACTAGACATCTACCACCCCACTACCACTATCAGATTAGAGCCATGAAAGAGACATGTTTCACCCCACTACCACTATCAGATTAGAGCCATAAGGAGACTAGACATCTACCACCCCACTACCACTATCAGATTAGAGCCATAAGGAAGACTAGATATCTACAACAAACTATCAAATTAGAGTCATAAAGGAGACTAGACATCTACCACTATCAGATTAGAGCCATAAGGGAGACTAGACATCTACCACCCCACTACCTCGATCAGATTAGCGCCATGAAGGAGACATGTTTCACCCCACTACCACTATCAGATTAGAGCCATAAGGGAGACCAGACATCTCCCACCCCACTACCCCTTTCAGATTAGAGCCATAAAGGACACTAAACATCTACCAACCCACTATCAGATTAGAGCCATAAAGGAGATTACCACTATCAGATTAGAGCTGTAAGGGAGACTAGACATCTACCACGCCACTACCACTATCAGATTAGAGCCAGAAGGAGCCTAGACATCTACCACCCTATAATCACTATCAGATTAGAGCCATAAAGGTGGCTAGACATCTACCACTATCAGATTAGAGCCATAATGGAGACTAGACATCTATCACCCCACTACCACTATCAGATTAGAGCCATAAGGGAGACTAGACATCTAACACCCCACTACCACTATCAGATTAGAGCCTTAAGGGAGACTAGACATCTCCCACCCCACTACCACTATCAGATTAGAGCCATAAAGGAGACTATCACTATCAGATTAGAGCCATAAGGAGACTAGACATCTACAACAGACTATCAAATTAGAGCCATAAAGGAGACTAGACATCTACCACTATCAGATTAGAGCCATAAGGAGACTAGATATCTACCACCCCACTACCACTATCAGATTAGAGCCATGAAGGAGACATGTTTCACCCCACTACCACTATCAGATTAGAGCCATAAGGAGACTAGACATCTACCACCCCACTACCACTATCAGATTAGAGCCATAAAGGAGAAGAGACATCTACCACTATCAGATTGGAGCCATAATGGAGACTAGACATCTACCACTTTCAGATTAGTTCCATAATGGAGACTAGACATCTACCACCCCACTACCACTATCAGATTAGAGCCATAAGGGAGCCTAGACATCTACCACCCTACAATCACTATCAGATTAGAGCCATAAAGGAGAAGAGACATCTACCACTATCAGATTGGAGCCATAATGGAGACTAGACATCTACCACTATCAGATTAGAGCCATAATGGAGACTAGACATCTACCACCCCACTACCACTATCAGATTAGAGCCATAAGGGAGCCTAGACATCTACAACAAACTATCAAATTAGAGTCATAAAGGAGAGTAGACATCTACCACTATCAGATTAGAGCCATAAGGGAGACTAGACATCTACCACCCCACTACCACTATCAGATTAGAGCCATGAAGGAGACATGTTTCACCCCACTACCACTATCAGATTAGAGCCATAAGGAGACTAGACATCTACCACCCCACTACCACTATCAGATTAGAGCCATAAGGAAGACTAGATATCTACAACAAACTATCAAATTAGAGTCATAAAGGAGACTAGACATCTACCACTATCAGATTAGAGCCATAAGGAGACTAGACATCTACCACCCCACTACCTCGATCAGATTAGAGCCATGAAGGAGACATGTTTCACCCCACTACCACTATCAGATTAGAGCCATAAGGGAGACCAGACATCTCCCACCCCACTACCCCTTTCAGATTAGAGCCATAAAAGGACACTAAACATCTACCAACCCACTATCAGATTAGAGCCATAAAGGAGACTAGACATCTACCACTATCAGATTAGAGCCATAAGGGAGACCAGACATCTCCCACCCCACTACCACTATCAGATTAGAGCCATAAGGGAGACTAGACATCTACCATCCCACAACCACTATCAGATTAGAGCCATAAGGGAGTCTACACATGTACCACCCCACGACCACTATCAGATTACAGCCATAAGGGAGTCTAGACATGTACTACCCCACGACCACCATCAGATTAGAGCCATAAGGGAGACCAGACATCTCACCCCACTACCAATATCAGATTAGAGCCATAAGGAGACTAGACATCTACCATCCCACAACCACTATCAGATTAGAGCCAATAAGGAGTCTACACATGTACCACCCCATGACCACTATCAGATTACAGCCATAAGGAGTCTAGACATGTACCACCCCATGACCACTATCAGATTAGAGCCATAAGGGAGACTAGACATCTACCACCCCACTACCACTATCAGATTAGAGCCATAAGGGAGACTAGACATCTACCACCCCACTACCACTATCAGATTAGAGCCGTGAGGAGACTAGACATCTCCCACCCCACTACCACTATCAGATTAGAGCCATAAAGGAGACTAGACATCTCCCACCCCAATACCACTATCAGATTAGAGCCATAAGGGAGACTAGATATCTACCACCCCACCCCACTACCACTATCAGAATTAGAGCAATAAAGGAGACTAGACATCTACCACTATCAGATTAGAGCCATAAGGGAGGCTAGACATCTACCACTATCAGATTAGAGCCATAATGGAGACTAGACATCTATCACCCCACTACCACTATCAGATTAGAGCCATAAGGGAGTCTACACATGTACCACCCCACGACCACTATCAGATTAGAGCCATAAGGGAGACTAGACATCTACCACCCCACTACCACTATCAGATTAGAGCCATAAAGGAGACTAGACATCTACCAATATCAGATTAGAGCCATAAGGGAGCATAGACATCTACCAACCTACAATCACTATCGGATTAGAGCCAGAATGGAGACTAGACATCTATCACCCCACTTCCACTATCAGATTAGAGCTATAAGGGAGACTAGATATCTACACTATCAGATTAGAACCATACGGGAGACTAGGCACCTACCCCCCACACTGTCCCTATGAGATTAGAGCCATGAAGGAGACATTTTTCACCCCACTACCACTGTCAGATTAGGTCCATAAAAGAGACTAGAAATCTACCACGATCAGATTAGAGCCATAAAGGAGACTACCACTATCAGATTAGAGCCATAAACGAGACTAGACATCTACCACTATCAGATTAGAGCCATAAGGAGTCTAGACATGAACCACCCCACGACCACTATCAGATTAGAGCCATAAGGAGACTAGACATCTCCCACCCCACTACCACTATCAGATTAGAGCCATAAAGGAGACTAGACATCTACCACCCCACTACCACTATCAGATTAGAGCCATAAAGGAGACTAGATATCTACCATTATCAGATTAGAGCCATAATGGAGACTAGACATCTAACACCCCACTACCACTATCAGATTAGAGCCATAAAGGAGACTAGACATCTACCACTTTCAGATAAGAGCCAAAATGGAGACTAGACATCTACCACCATCACTACCACTATCAGATTAGAGCCATAATGGAGACTAGACATCTACCACCCCACTACCACTATCAGATTAGAGCCATAAGGGAGTCTAGACATGTACCACCCCATGACCACTATCAGATTAGAGCCATAAGGAGACTAGACATCTACCACCCCACTACCACTATCAGATTAGAGCCATAAAGGAGACTAGACATCTACCAATATCAGATTAGAGCCATAAGGGAGCATAGACATCTACCAACCTACAATCACTATCGGATTAGAGCCAGAATGGAGACTAGACATCTATCACCCCACTTCCACTATCAGATTAGAGCTATAAGGAGACTAGATATCTACACTATCAGATTAGAACCATACGGGAGACTAGGCACCTACCCCCATACTATCCCTATGAGATTAGAGCCATGAAGGAGACATTTTTCACCCCACTACCACTGTCAGATTAGGTCCATAAAAGAGACTAGAAATCTACCACGATCAGATTAGAGCCATAAAGGAGACTACCACTATCAGATTAGAGCCATAAACGAGACTAGACATCTACCACTATCAGATTAGAGCCATAAGGGAGTCTAGACATGAACCACCCCACGACCACTATCAGATTAGAGCCATAAAGGAGACTAGACATCTACCATTATCAGATTAGAGCCATAATGGAGACTAGACATATCTCACCCCACTACCACTATCAGATTAGAGCCATAAGGGAGACTAGACATCTACCACTTTCAGATTAGAGCCATAATGGAGACTAGACATCTAACACCCCACTACCACTATCAGATTAGAGCCATAAAGGAGACTAGACATCTACCACTATCAGATTAGAGCCATAAAGGACACTACCACTATCAGATTAGAGCCATAAGGGAGATTAGACATCTAACACCCCGCTACCACTATCAGATTAGAGCCATAAAGGAGACTATACATCTACCACTATCAGATTAGAGCCATAAGGAGACTAGACATCTCCCACCCCACTACCACTATCAGATTAGAACCATAAAGAAGACTAGACATCTACCACTATCAGATTAGAGCCATAAAGGAGACTATACATCTGTAAACCCACTTTCAGATTAGAGCCATAAGGGAGACTCGACATCTACAACATACTATCAAATTAGAGCCATAAAGGAGACTATCACTATCAGATTAGAGCTATAAGGGAGACTAGACATCTACAACAGACTATCAAATTAGAGCCATAAAGGAGACTAGACATCTACCACTATCAGATTAGTGCCATAAGGGAGACTAGATATCTACCACCCCACTACCACTATCAGATTAGAGCCATAAGGAAGACTAGATATCTACAACAAACTATCAAATTAGAGTCATAAAGGAGACTAGACATCTACCACTATCAGATTAGAGCCATAAGGGAGACTAGACATCTACCACCCTACAATCACTATCAGATTAGAGCCATAAAGGAGACTATCACTATCAGATTAGAGCCACAAGGGAGACTAGACATCTACCACCCCACTACCACTATCAGATTAGAGCCATAAGGAAGACTAGATATCTACAACAAACTATCAAATTAGAGTCATAAAGGAGACTAGACATCTACCACTATCAGATTAGAGCCATAAGGGAGACTAGACATCTACCACCCCACTACCTCGATCAGATTAGAGCCATGAAGGAGACATGTTTCACCCCACTACCACTATCAGATTAGAGCCATAAGGGAGACCAGACATCTCCCACCCCACTACCCCTTTCAGATTAGAGCCATAAAAGGACACTAAACATCTACCAACCCACTATCAGATTAGAGCCATAAAGGAGACTAGACATCTACCACTATCAGATTAGAGCCATAAGGGAGACTAGACATCTACCACCCCACTACCACTATCAGATTAGAGCCATAAAGGAAACTAGACATCTACCACTATAAGATTAGAGCCATAAGGGAGTCTAGACATGTACCACCCCACGACCACTATCAGATTACAGCCATAAGGGAGTCTAGACATGTACTACCCCCGACCACCATCAGATTAGAGCCATAAGGGAGACCAGACATCTCCCACCCCACTACCAATATCAGATTAGAGCCATAAGGAGACTAGACATCTACCATCCCACAACCACTATCAGATTAGAGCCAATAAGGAGTCTACACATGTACCACCCCATGACCACTATCAGATTACAGCCATAAGGGAGTCTAGACATGTACCACCCCATGACCACTATCAGATTAGAGCCATAATGGAGACTAGACATATATCACACCACTTCCACTATTAGATTAGAGCTATAAGGGAGACTAGATATCTACCACTATCAGATTAGAGCCATAAGGAGACTAGGCATCTACCCCCCACACTATCCCTATGAGATTAGAGCCCTGAAGGAGACATTATTCACCCCAATAACACTTTCAGATTAGATCCATAAAATATACTAGAAATCTACCACGATCAAATTAGAGCCATAAAGGAGACTACCACTATCAGATTAGAGCCATAAAGGAGACTAGACATCTACCACCCCACTACCACTATCAGATTAGAGCCATAAAGGACACTAGACATCTACCACTATCAGATTAGAGCCATAAAGGAGACTACCACTATCAGATTAGAGCCGGGAGGGAGACTAGACATCTCCCACCCCACTACCACTATCAGATTAGAGCCATAATGGAGACTAGACATCTACCACTATCAGATTAGAGCCATAATGGAGACTAGACATCTATCACCCCATGGCCACTATCAGATTAGATCGATAAAAGAGACTAGACATCTCCCACACCACCACCACTATCAGATTAGAGCCATAAAGAAGACTACCACTATCAGATTAGAGCCGTGAGGGAGACTAGACATCTACCACCCCACTACCACTATCAGATTAGATCCATAAAAGATACTAGAAATCTACCACTATCAGATTAGAGCCATAAGGGAGCCTAGACATCTACCACCCTACAATCACTATCAGATTAGAGCAATAAAGGAGACGAGACATCTACCACTATCAGATTGGAGCCATAATCGAGACTAGAAATCTACCACTATCAGATTCGACCCATAATGGAGACTAGACATCTATCACCCCACTACCACTATCAGATTAGAGCCATAAGGGAGACTAAACATCTACCACACAACTATCAAATTAGAGCCATAAAGGTGACTAGACATCTACCACTATCAGATTAGAGCCATAAAGGAGACTAGACATCTACCACCCCACTTCCACTATCAGATTAGAGCCATGAAGGAGACATGTTTCACCCCACTACCACTATCAGATTAGAGCCATAAGGAGACTAGACATCTACCACCCCACTACCACTATCAGATTAGAGCCATAAGGAAGACTAGATATCTACAACAAACTATCAAATTAGAGTCATAAAGGAGACTAGACATCTACCACTATCAGATTAGAGCCATAAGGAGACTAGACATCTACCACCCCACTACCTCGATCAGATTAGAGCCATGAAGGAGACATGTTTCACCCCACTACCACTATCAGATTAGAGCCATAAGGAGACCAGACATCTCCCACCCCACTACCCCTTTCAGATTAGAGCCATAAAGGACACTAAACATCTACCAACCCACTATCAGATTAGAGCCATAAAGGAGACTAGACATCTACCACTATCAGATAAGAGCCATAAGAGAGACTAGACATCTACCACCCCACTACCACTATCAGATTAGAGCCATAAAGGAGACTAGACATCTACCACTATCAGATTAGAGCCATAAGGGAGTCTAGACATGTACCACCCCACGACCACTATCAGATTACAGCCATAAGGAGTCTAGACATGTACTACCCCACGACCACCATCAGATTAGAGCCATAAGGAGACCAGACATCTCCCACCCCACTACCACTATCAGATTAGATCCATAAAAGATACTAGAAATCTACCACTATCAGATTAGAGCCATAAGGAGCCTAGACATCTACCACCCTACAATCACTATCAGATTAGATCCATAAAAGATACTAGAAATCTACCACTATCAGATTAGTTCCATAATGGAGACTAGACATCTCTCACCCCACTACCACTATCAGATTAGAGCCATAAACGAGACTAGACATCTACCACCCCACGACCACTATCAGATTACAGCCATAAGGAGTCTAGACATGTACTACCCCACGACCACTATCAGATTAGAGCCATAAAGGAGATTACCGCTATCAGATAAGAGCCATAAGGGAGAATAGACATCTCCCACCCCACTACCACTATCAGATTAGAGCCATAAGGGAGACTAGACATCTACCACACAACTATCAAATTAGAGCCATAAAGGTGACTAGACATCTACCACAATCAGATTAGAGCCATAAGTGAGTCTAGGCATCTACCCCCCACACTATCCCTATGAGATTAGAGCCATGAAGGAGACATTTTTCACCCCACTACCACTATCAGATTAGATCCATAAAAGAGACTATAAATCTACCACGATCATATTAGAGCCATAAAGGAGACTACCACTATAAGATTGGAGCCATAAGGGAGACTAGGCATCTACTACCCCACTATCCCTATCAGATTAGAGACATGAAGGAGATATGTTTCACCCCACTACCACTATCAGATTAGAGCCATAAAGGAGACTACCACTATCAGATTAGAGCCGTGAGGGAGACTAGACATCTTACCATCCCACTACCACTATCAGATTAGATCCATAAAAGATACTACAAATCTACCACTATCAGATTAGAGCCATAAGGGAGCCTAGACATCTACCACCCTACAATCACTATCAGATTAGAGCCATAAAGGAGGCTAGACATCTACCACTATCAGATTGGAGCCATAAGGGAGACTAGGCATCTACTACCCCACTATCCCTATCAGATTAGAGCCAAAAGGGAGACTAAACATCTACCACACAACTATCAAATTAGAGCCATAAAGGTGACTAGACATCTACCACTATCAGATTAGAGCCATAAGGGAGACTGGACATCTCCCACCCCACTACCACTATCAGATTAGAGCCATAAAAGATACTAGAAATCTACCACTATCAGATTAGAGCCATAAGGGAGACTAGACATCTACCACCCCACTACCTCGATCAGATTAGAGCCATGAAGGAGACATGTTTCACCCCACTACCACTATCAGATTAGAGCCATAAGGAGACCAGACATCTCCCACCCCACTACCCCTTTCAGATTAGAGCCATAAAGGACACTAAACATCTACCAACCCACTATCAGATTAGAGCCATAAAGGAGACTAGACATCTACCACTATCAGATAAGAGCCATAAGAGAGACTAGACATCTACCACCCCACTACCACTATCAGATTAGAGCCATAAAGGAGACTAGACATCTACCACTATCAGATTAGAGCCATAAGGGAGTCTAGACATGTACCACCCCCGACCACTATCAGATTACAGCCATAAGGAGTCTAGACATGTACTACCCCACGACCACCATCAGATTAGAGCCATAAGGGAGACCAGACATCTCCCACCCCACTACCACTATCAGATTAGATCCATAAAAGATACTAGAAATCTACCACTATCAGATTAGAGCCATAAGGGAGCCTAGACATCTACCACCCTACAATCACTATCAGATTAGATCCATAAAAGATACTAGAAATCTACCACTATCAGATTAGTTCCATAATGGAGACTAGACATCTCCCACCCCACTACCACTATCAGATTAGAGCCATAAACGAGACTAGACATCTACCACCCCACGACCACTATCAGATTACAGCCATAAGGGAGTCTAGACATGTACTACCCCACGACCACTATCAGATTAGAGCCATAAAGGAGATTACCACTATCAGATAAGAGCCATAAGGGAGAATAGACATCTCCCACCCCACTACCACTATCAGATTAGAGCCATAAGGGAGACTAGACATCTACCACACAACTATCAAATTAGAGCCATAAAGGTGACTAGACATCTACCACAATCAGATTAGAGCCATAAGTGAGTCTAGGCATCTACCCCCACACTATCCCTATGAGATTAGAGCCATGAAGGAGACATTTTTCACCCCACTACCACTATCAGATTAGATCCATAAAAGAGACTATAAATCTACCACGATCATATTAGAGCCATAAAGGAGACTACAACTATAAGATTAGAGCCATAAAGGAGACTAGACATCTAATACCCCACTATCCCTATCAGATTAGAGACATGAAGGAGATATGTTTCACCCCACTACCATTGTCAGATTAGAGTCATAAGAGAGACTAGACATCTACCACTATCAGATTAGAGCCATAAAGGAGACTACCACTATCAGATTAGAGCCGTGAGGACACTAGACATCTACCACCCCACTACCACTATCAGATTAGATCCATAAAAGATACTAGAAATCTACCACTATCAGATTAGAGCCATAAGGAGCCTAGACATCTACCACCCTACAATCACTATCAGATTAGAGCCATAAGAGAGACTAGACATCTACCACTTTCAGATTAGTTCCATAATGGAGACTAGACATCTATCACCCCACTACCACTATCAGATTAGAGCCAAAAGGGAGACTAAACATCTACCACACAACTATCAAATTAGAGCCATAAAGGTGACTAGACATCTACCACTATCAGATTAGAGCCATAAAGGAGACTGGACATCTCCCACCCCACTACCACTATCAGATTAGAGCCATAAGGGAGCGTAGACATCTACCACCCTACAATCCCTATCAGATTAGAGCCCTAAAGGAGGCTCTACATCTACCACTATCAGATTAGAGCCATAATGGAGTCTAGACATCTACCACTATCAGATTAGAGCCATAATGGAGATTACCACTATCAGATTAGAGCCATAAGGGAGACTAGACATCTACCACGCCACTACCACTATCAGATTAGATCCATAAAAGAGACTAGAAATCTACCACTATCAAATTAGAGCCATAAAGGAGATTACCACTATCAGATTAGAGCCATAAGGGAGACTAGACATCTACCACTATCAGATTAGAGCCATAAGGGAGCCTAGACATCTACCACCCTACAACCACTATCAGATTAGAGCCATAAAGGTGGCTAGACATCTACCACTATCAGATTAGAGCCATAATGGAGACTAGACATCTAACACCCCACTACCACTATCAGATTAGAGCCTTAAGGGAGACTAGACATCTCCCACCCCACTACCACTATCAGATTAGAGCCATAAAGGAGACTACCACTATAAGATTAGAGCCATAAGGGAGTCTAGACATCTAACACCCCACTACCACTATCAGATTAGAGCCATAAGGGAGACTAGACATCTAACACCCCACTACCACTATCAGATTAGAGCCATTAAGGTGGCTAGACATCTACCACTATCAGATTAGAGCCATAAGGGAGACTAGACATCTAACACCCCACTACCACTATCAGATTAGAGCCATAAAGGAGACTAGACATCTACCACTATCAGATTGGAGCCATAAGGGAGACTAGGCATCTACCACCCCACTATCCCTATCAGATTAGAGACATGAAGGAGATATGTTTCACCCCACTACCATTATCAGATTAGAGTCATAAGAGAGACTAGACATCTACCACTATCAGATTAGAGCCATAAAGGAGACTAGACATCTACCACCCCACTACCACTATCAGATTAGATCCATTAAAGAGACTAGAAATCTATCACTATCAGATTAGAGCCATAAGGGAGCCTAGACATCTACCACCCTACAATCACTATCAGATTAGAGCCATAAAGGAGAAGAGACATCTACCACTATCAGATTAGAGCCATAATGGAGACTAGACATCTACCACCCTACAATCACTATCAGATTAGAGCCATAAAGGAGAAGAGACATCTACCACTATCAGATTGGAGCCATAATGGAGACTAGAGATCTCCCACTATTAGATTAGAGCCATAAAGGAGACTACCACTATCAGATTAGAGCCATAAAGGAGACTAGACATCTCCCACCCCAATACCACTATCAGATTAGAGCCATAAGGGAGGCTAGACATCTACCACTATCAGATTAGTTCCATAATGGAGACTAGACATCTCCCACCCCACTACCACTATCAGATTAGAGCCATAAAGGAGGCTAGACATCTACCACTTTCAGATTAGTTCCATAATGGAGACTAGACATCTCACCCCACTACCACTATCAGATTAGAGCCATAAAGGAGACTAGAAATCTACCACTATCAGATTCGACCCATAATGGAGACTAGACATCTATCACCCCACTACCACTATCAGATTAGAGCCAAAAGGGAGACTAAACATCTACCACACAACTATCAAATTAGAGCCATAAAGGTGACTAGACATCTACCACTATCAGATTAGAGCCATAAAGGAGACTAGACATCTACCACCCCACTACCACTATCAGATTAGAGCCATGAAGGAGACATGTTTCACCCCACTACCACTATCAGATTAGAGCCATAAGGGAGACTAGACATCTACCACCCCACTACCACTATCAGATTAGAGCCATAAGGAAGACTAGATATCGACAACAAACTATCAAATTAGAGTCATAAAGGAGACTAGACATCTACCACTATCAGATTAGAGCCATAAGGAGACTAGACATCTACCACCCCACTACCTCGATCAGATTAGAGCCATGAAGGAGACATGTTTCACCCCACTACCACTATCAGATTAGAGCCATAAGGAGACCAGACATCTCCCACCCCACTACCCCTTTCAGATTAGAGCCATAAAGGACACTAAACATCTACCAACCCACTATCAGATTAGAGCCATAAAGGAGACTAGACATCTACCACTATCAGATAAGAGCCATAAGGAGACTAGACATCTACCACCCCACTACCACTATCAGATTAGAGCCATAAAGGAGACTAGACATCTACCACTATCAGATTAGAGCCATAAGGGAGTCTAGACATGTACCACCCCACGACCACTATCAGATTACAGCCATAAGGAGTCTAGACATGTACTACCCCACGACCACCATCAGATTAGAGCCATAAGGGAGACCAGACATCTCCCACCCCACTACCACTATCAGATTAGAGCCATAAGGAGACTAGACATCTACCATCCCACAACCACTATCAGATTAGAGCCAATAAGGGAGTCTACACATGTACCACCCCATGACCACTATCAAATTACAGCCATAAGGGAGTCTAGACATGTACCACCCCATGACCACTGTCAGATTAGAGCCATAAGGGAGACCAGACATCTCCCACCCCACTACCCCTTTCAGATTAGAGCCATAAAGGACACTAAACATCTACCAACCCACTATCAGATAAGAGCCATAAGGGAGACTAGACATCTACCACCCCACTATCACTAACAGATTAGAGCCGTAAAGAAGACTAGACATCTACAACTATCAGATTAGAGCCATCAGCGAGACTAGACATCTACCACCCCACTACCACCATCAGATTAGAGCCATAAAGGAGACTAGACATCTACCACTATCAGATTAGAGCCGTAGGGAGCATAGACATCTACCAACCTACAATCACTATCAGATTAGAGCCATAATGGAGACTAGACATGAACCACCCCACTACCACTGTCAGATTAGGTCCATAAAAGAGACTAGAAATCTATCACGATCAGATTAGAGCCATAAAGGAGACTACCACTATCAGATCAGAGCCATAAACGAGACTAGACATCTACCACTATCAGATTAGAGCCATAAGGGAGTCTAGACATGAACCACCCCACGACCACTATCAGATTAGAACCATAAGGGAGACTAGACATCTCCCACCCCACTACCACTATCAGATTAGAGCCATAAAGGAGACTAGACATCTACCACCCCACTACCACTATCAGATTAGAGCCATAAGGGACTCTAGACATATACCACCCTACTACCACTATCAGATTAGAGCCATAAAGGAGACTACCACTATCAGATTAGAGCCATAAAGGACTCAAGACATATACAACCCCACTACCACTATCAGATTAGAGCCAAAAGGGAGCCTAGACATCTACCACGCCACTACCACTATCAGATTAGAGCCATAAAGGAGACTAGACATCTACCACTATCAGATTAGAGCCATAAAGGAGGCTAGACATCTACCACTTTCAGATAAGAGCCAAAATGGAGACTAGACATCTACCACCCCACTACCACTATCAGATTAGAGCCATAATGGAGACTAGACATCTACCACCCCACTACCACTATCAGATTAGAGCCATAAGGAGTCTAGACATGTACCACCCCACGACCACTATCAGATTAGAGCCATAAGGGCGACTAGACATCTACCACCCCACTACCAGTATCAGATTAGAGCTATAAAGGAGACTAGACATCTACCAATATCAGATTAGAGCCATAAGGGAGCATAGACATCTACCAACCTACAATCACTATCAGATTAGAGCCATAATGGAGACTAGACATCTATCACCCCACTTCCACTATCAGATTAGAGCTATAAGGAGACTAGATATCTACACTATCAGATTAGAACCATACGGGAGACTAGGCATCTACCCCCTCCACACAATCCCTATGAGATTAGAGCCATGAAGGAGACATTTTTCACCCCACTACCACTGTCAGATTAGGTCCATAAAAGAGACTAGAAATCTACCACGATCAGATTAGAGCCATAAAGGAGACTACCACTGTCAGATTAGAGCCATAAACGAGACTAGACATCTACCACTATCAGATTAGAGCCATAAGGAGTCTAGACATGAACCACCCCCGACCACTATCAGATTAGAGCCATAAAGGAGACTAGACATCTACCACCCCACTACCACTATCAGATTAGAGCCATAAAGGAGACTAGACATCTACCATCCCACAATCACTATCAGATTAGAGCCATAAGGGACTCTAGACATATACCACCCCACTACCACTATCCGATTAGAGCCATAAAGGAGACTAGACATCTACCATCCCACAACCACTATCAGATTAGAGCCAATAAGGGAGTCTACACATGTACCACCCCATGACCACTATCAAATTACAGCCATAAGGAGTCTAGACATGTACCACCCCATGACCACTGTCAGATTAGAGCCATAAGGGAGACCAGACATCTCCCACCCCACTACCCCTTTCAGATTAGAGCCATAAAGGACACTAAACATCTACCAACCCACTATCAGATAAGAGCCATAAGGGAGACTAGACATCTACCACCCCACTACCACTATCAGATTAGAGCCATAAAGGAGACTAGACATCTACCACCCCACTACCACTATCAGATTAGAGCCATAAAGGAGACTAGACATCTACCATCCCACAATCACTATCAGATTAGAGCCATAAGGGACTCTAGACATATACCACCCCACTACCACTATCCGATTAGAGCCATAAAGGAGACTAGACATCTACCATCCCACAACCACTATCAGATTAGAGCCAATAAGGGAGTCTACACATGTACCACCCCATGACCACTATCAAATTACAGCCATAAGGGAGTCTAGACATGTACCACCCCATGACCACTGTCAGATTAGAGCCATAAGGAGACCAGACATCTCCCACCCCACTACCCCTTTCAGATTAGAGCCATAAAGGACACTAAACATCTACCACCCCACTATCAGAGTAGAGTCGTAAGGGAGACTAGACATCTATCACTAACAGATTAGAGCCGTAAAGAAGACTAGACATCTACAACTATCAGATTAGAGCCATCAGCGAGACTAGACATCTACCACCCCACTACCACCATCAGATTAGAGCCATAAAGGAGACTAGACATCTACCACTATCAGATTAGAGCCGTAGGGAGCATAGACATCTACCAACCTACAATCACTATCAGATTAGAGCCATAATGGAGACTAGACATGAACCACCCCACTACCACTGTCAGATTAGGTCCATAAAAGAGACTAGAAATCTATCACGATCAGATTAGAGCCATAAAGGAGACTACCACTATCAGATCAGAGCCATAAACGAGACTAGACATCTACCACTATCAGATTAGAGCCATAAGGGAGTCTAGACATGAACCACCCCACGACCACTATCAGATTAGAACCATAAGGGAGACTAGACATCTCCCACCCCACTACCACTATCAGATTAGAGCCATAAAGGAGACTAGACATCTACCACCCCACTACCACTATCAGATTAGAGCCATAAGGGACTCTAGACATATACCACCCTACTACCACTATCAGATTAGAGCCATAAAGGAGACTACCACTATCAGATTAGAGCCATAAAGGACTCAAGACATATACAACCCCACTACCACTATCAGATTAGAGCCAAAAGGGAGCCTAGACATCTACCACGCCAATACCACTATCAGATTAGAGCCATAAGGGAGCCTAGACATCTACCAACCTACAATCACTATCAGATTAGAGCCATAAAGGAGGCTAGACATCTACCACTTTCAGATAAGAGCCAAAATGGAGACTAGACATCTACCACCCCACTACCACTATCAGATTAGAGCCATAATGGAGACTAGACATCTACCACCCCACTACCACTATCAGATTAGAGCCATAAGGGAGTCTAGACATGTACCACCCCACGACCACTATCAGATTAGAGCCATAAGGGAGACTAGACATCTACCACCCCACTACCACTATCAGATTAGAGCCATAAAGGAGACTAGACATCTACCAATATCAGATTAGAGCCATAAGGGAGCATAGACATCTACCAACCTACAATCACTATCAGATTAGAGCCATAATGGAGACTAGACATCTATCACCCCACTTCCACTATCAGATTAGAGCTATAAGGGAGACTAGATATCTACACTATCAGATTAGAACCATACGGGAGACTAGGCATCTACCCCCTCCACACAATCCCTATGAGATTAGAGCCATGAAGGAGACATTTTTCACCCCACTACCACTGTCAGATTAGGTCCATAAAAGAGACTAGAAATCTACCACGATCAGATTAGAGCCATAAAGGAGACTACCACTGTCAGATTAGAGCCATAAACGAGACTAGACATCTACCACTATCAGATTAGAGCCATAAGGAGTCTAGACATGAACCACCCCACGACCACTATCAGATTAGAGCCATAAAGGAGACTAGACATCTACCACCCCACTACCACTATCAGATTAGAGCCATAAAGGAGACTAGACATCTACCATCCCACAATCACTATCAGATTAGAGCCATAAGGGACTCTAGACATATACCACCCCACTACCACTATCCGATTAGAGCCATAAAGGAGACTAGACATCTACCATTATCAGATTAGAGCCATAATGGAGACTAGACATATCTCACCCCACTACCACTATCAGATTAGAGCCATAAGGAAGACTAGACATCTAACACCCCACTACCACTATCAGATTAGAGCCATAAAGGAGACTAGACATCTACCACTATCAGATTAGAGCCATAAAGGACACTACCACTATCAGATTACAGCCATAAGGGAGTCTAGACATGTACCACCCCATGACCACTATCAGATTAGAGCCATAAGGGAGACTAGACATCTACCACCCCACTACCACTATCAGATTAGAGCCATAAAGGAGACTAGACATCTACCACCCCACTACCACTATCAGATTAGAGCCATAAGGGACTCTAGACATATACCACCCTACTACCACTATCAGATTAGAGCCATAAAGAAGACTAGACATCTACCACTATCAGATTAGAGCCATAAAGGAGACTACCACTATCAGATTAGAGCCATAAAGGACTCAAGACATATACAACCCCACTACCACTATCAGATTAGAGCCAAAAGGGAGCCTAGACATCTACCACGCCACTACCACTATCAGATTAGAGCCATAAAGGAGACTAGACATCTACCACTATCAGATTAGAGCCATAAAGGAGGCTAGACATCTACCACTTTCAGATAAGAGCCAAAATGGAGACTAGACATCTACCACCCCACGACCACTATCAGATTAGAGCCATAAGGGAGACTAGACATCTACCACCCCACTACCACTATCAGATTAGAGCCATAAAGGAGACTAGACATCTACCAATATCAGATTAGAGCCATAAGGGAGCATAGACATCTACCAACCTACAACCACTATCAGATTAGAGCTATAAGGGAGACTAGATATCTACACTATCAGATTAGAACCATACGGGAGACTAGGCATCTACCCCCCCACACTATCCCTATGAGATTAGAGCCATGAAGGAGACATTTTTCACCCCACTACCACTGTCAGATTAGGTCCATAAAAGAGACTAGAAATCTACCACGATCAGATTAGAGCCATAAAGGAGACTACCACTATCAGATTAGAGCCATAAACGAGACTAGACATCTACCACTATCAGATTAGAGCCATAAGGGAGTCTAGACATGAACCACCCCCGACCACTATCAGATTAGAGCCATAAGGGAGACAAGACATCTATCACCCCGCTAACACTATCAGATTAGAGCCAATAAGGGAGTCTACACATGTACCACCCCACGACCACTATCAGATTAGAGCCATAAAGGAGGTTAGACATCTACCACTATCAGATTAGAGCCATAAGGGAGTCTATACATGTACCACCCGCGACCAATATCAGATTAGAGCCATAAGGGAGACTAGACATCTACCACTATCATATTACAGCCATAAGGGAGTCTATACATGTACCACCCGCGACCAATATCAGATTAGAGCCATAAGGAAGACTAGACATCTACCACTATCAGATTAGAGCCATAAAGGAGACTAGACATCTACCACTATCAGATTAGAGCCATAAAGGAGACTACCACTATAAGATTAGAGCCATAAGGGAGACTAGGCATCTACTACCCCACTATCCCTATCAGATTAGAGCCATAAAGAAGACTAGACATCTACCACTATCAGATTAGAGCCATAAAAGGAGACTACCACTATCAGATTAGAGCCATAAGGGAGATTAGACATCTAACACCCCGCTACCACTATCAGATTAGAGCCATAAAGGAGACTAGACATCTACCACTTCTCAGATTAGAGCCATAAAGGAGACTACCACTATAAGATTAGAGCCATAAGGAGACTAGACATCTCCCACCCCACTACCACTATCAGATTAGAGCCATAAAGAAGACTAGACATCTACCACTATCAGATTAGAGCCATAAAGGAGACTACCACTATCAGATTAGAGCCATAAAGGACTCTAGACATATACAATCCCACTACCGCTATCAGATTAGAGCCATAAAGGAGGCTAGACATCTACCACAATCAGATTAGAGCCATAAAGGAGACTAGACATCTCCCACCCCACTACCACTATCAGATTAGAGCCAAAAGGGTGACTAGACATATCTCACCCCACTACCACTATCAGATTAGAGCCATAAAAGAGACTAGACATCTACCACCCCACAATCACTATCAGATTAGAGCCATAAAGGTGACTAGACATCTACCACAATCAGATTAGAGCCATAAGTGAGTCTAGGCATCTACCCCCACACTATCCCTATGAGATTAGAGCCATAAGGGACTCTAGACATATACCACCTCTACCACTATCAGATTAGAGCCATAATGGAGACTAGACATATCTCACCCCACTATCAGATTAGAGCCATATGGGAGACTAGACTCTACCACTATCAGATTAGAGCCATAAAGGAGACTACCACTATCAGATTAGAGCCATAAGGAGACTAGACATCTCCCACCCCACTACCACTATAAGATTAGAGCCATAAGGAGTCTAGACATTTACCATCCCACTACCACTATCAGATTAGAGCCATAAGGGAGTCTAGACATCTCCCACCCCACTACCACTATCAGATTAGAGCCATAAGGGAGTCTAGACATTTACCATCCCACTACCACTATAAGATTAGAGCCATAAGGGAGACTAGACATCTCCCACCCCACTACCACTATCATATTAGAGCCATAAAGGTGACTATACATCTACCACTATCAGATTAGTGCCATAAGGGAGTCTAGACATGTACCTCCCCACTACCACTATCAGATTAGAGCCATAAAGGAGACTAGACATCTACCACTATCAGATTAGAGCCATAAAGGAGACTACCACAATCAGATTAGAGCCATAAGCGAGACTAGACATCTCCCACTGCACTACCACTATCAGATTAGAGCTATAAAGGAGACTAGACATCTACCACCCCACAATCACTATCAGATTAGAGCCATAAGGGAGCCTAGACATCTACCAATCTACAATCACTATCAGATTAGAGCCATAAAGGAGACTAGAAATCTACCACTATCAGATTAGAGCCATAATGGAGACTAGACATATCTCACCCCACTACCACTATCAGATTAGAGCCATAAGGGACTCTAGATATATACCACTTCTACCACTATCAGATTAGAGCCATAATGGAGACTAGACATATCTCACCCCACTACCACTATCAGATTAGAGCCATAAAGGAGACTAGACATCTACCAGCCTACAATCACTATCAGATTAGAGCAATAAAGGAGGCTAGACATCTACCACTATCAGATTAGAGCCATAATGGAGACTACCACTAAAAGATTATAGCCATTAGGGAGACTAGACATCTCCCACCCCACTACCACTATCAGATTAGAGCCATAAAGGAGACTAGACATCTACCACACAACTATCAAATTAGAGCCATGAAGGTGACTGGACATCTACCACTATAAGTTTAGAGCCATAAAGGAGACTAGACATATCTCACCGCGCTACCACTATCAGATTAGAGCCATAAGGAAGACTAGACATCTACCACCCCACTACCACTATCAGATTAGAGCCATAAAGGAGACTAGACATCTACCACTATCAGATTAGAGCCATATAGGAGACTACCACAATCAGATTAGAGCCATAAGGGAGACTAGACATCTCCCACCCCACTACCACAATCAGATTAGAGCCATAAAGGAGACAAGACATCTCTCACACCACTACCACTATCAGATTAGAGCCATAAGGGAGACTAGACATCTCTCACCCCACTACCACTATCAGATTAGAGCCATAAAGGAGACTAGACATCTACCAACCTACAATCACTATCAGATTAGAGCAATAAAGGAGGCTAGACATCTACCACTATCAGATTAGAGCCATAATGGAGACTGCCACTAAAAGATTATAGCCATAAGGGAGACTAGACATCTCCCACCCCACTACCACTATAAGATTAGAGCCATAAAGGAGACTAGAAATCTACCACTATCAGAATAGAGCCATAAGGAGCCTAGACATCTCCCACCCCACTACCACTATCAGATTAGAGCAATAAAGGAGACTAGACATATCTCACTCCACTACCACTATCAGATTAGAGCCATAAGGGACTCTAGACATATACCACCTCTACCACTATCAGATTAGAGTCATAAGGGACTCTAGACATATACCACCTCTACCACTATCAGATTAGAGTCATGAGGGAGCCTAGACATCTACCAACCTACAATCACTATCAGATTAGAGCCATAAAGGAGACTACCACTATAAGATTAGAGCCATAAGGGAGACTAGACATCTCCCACCCAACTACCACTATCAGATTAGAGCCATAAAGGAGACTAGACATCTCTCACCCCACTACCACTATCAGATTAGAGCCATAAGGGAGACTAGACATCTACCACCCCACTACCACTATCAGATTAGAGCCATAAAGGAGACTAGACATCTACCACCCCACTACCACTATCAGATTAGAGCCATAAAGGAGACTAGACATCTACCAACCTACAATCACTATCAAATTAGAGCCATAAAGGAGACTAGAAATCTACCACTATCAGATTAGAGCCATAATGGAGACTAGACATATCTCACCCCACTAACACTATCAGATTAGAGCCATAAGGAAGACTAGACATCTAACACCCCACTACCACTATCAGATTAGAGCCATAAAGGAGACTAGACATCTACCACTATCAGATTAGAGCCATAAAGGAGACTAGACATCTACCACTATAAGATTAGAGCCATAAATGAGACTACCACTATCAGATTAGAGCCATAAGGAAGACTAGACATCTAACACCCCACTACCACTATCAGATTAGAGCCATAAAGGAGACTAGACATCTACCACTATAAGATTAGAGCCATAAATGAGACTACCACTATCAGATTAGAGCCATAAGGGAGATTAGACATCTAACACCCCGCTACCACTATCAGATTAGAGCCATAAAGGAGACTAGACATATCTCACTCCACTACAACTATCAGATTAGAGCCATAAGGGACTCTAGACATATACCACCTCTACCACTATCAGATTAGAGTCATGAGGGAGCCTAGACATCTACCAACCTACAATCACTATCAGATTAGAGCCATAAAGGAGACTACCACTATAAGATTAGAGCCATAAGGGAGACTAGACATCTCCCACCCAACTACCACTATCAGATTAGAGCCATAAAGGAGACTAGACATCTCTCACCCCACTACCACTATCAGATTAGAGCCATAAGGAGACTAGACATCTACCACACAACTATCAAATTAGAGCCATGAAGGTGACCAGACATCTACCACCCCACTACCACTATCAAATTAGAGCCATAATGGAGACTAGACATCTCTCACCCAACTACCACTATCAGATTAGAGCCATAAAGGAGACTAGACATCTCTCACCCCACTACCACTATCAGATTAGAGCCATAAGGGACTCTAGACATATACCACCTCTACCACTATCAGATTAGAGTCATGAGGGAGCCTAGACATCTACCAACCTACAATCACTATCAGATTAGAGCCATAAAGGAGACTAGACATCTACCACTATCAGATTAGAGCCATAAAGGAGACTACCACTATAAGATTAGAGCCATAAGGGAGACTAGACATCTCCCACCCAACTACCACTATCAGATTAGAGCCATAAAGGAGACTAGACATCTCTCACCCCACTACCACTATCAGATTAGAGCCATAAGGGAGACTAGACATCTCCCACTGCACTACCACTATCAGATTAGAGCTATAAAGGTATAAAGGAGACTAGACATCTACCACCCCACAATCACTATCAGATTAGAGTCATAAGGGAGCCTAGACATCTACCAATCTACAATCACTATCAGATTAGAGCCATAAAGGAGACTAGAAATCTACCCCTATCAGATTAGAGCCATAATGGAGACTAGACATATCTCACCCCACTACCACTATCAGATTAGAGCCATAAGGGACTCTAGACATATACCAACCTACAATCACTATCAGATTAGAGCCATTTAGGAGGCTACACATGTACCACCCCACTACCACTATCAGATTAGAGCCATAAAGGAGACTAGACATCTACCAGCCTACAATCACTATCAGATTAGAGCAATAAAGGAGGCTAGACATCTACACTCCACTATCAGATTAGAGCCATAATGGAGACTACCACTAAAAGATTATAGCCATTAGGGAGACTAGACATCTCCCACCCCACTACCACTATCAGATTAGAGCCATAAAGGAGACTAGACATCTACCACACAACTATCAAATTAGAGCCATGAAGGTGACTGGACATCTACCACTATAAGTTTAGAGCCATAAAGGAGACTAGACATATCTCACCGCGCTACCACTATCAGATTAGAGCCATAAGGAAGACTAGACATCTACCACCCCACTACCACTATCAGATTAGAGCCATAAAGGAGACTAGACATCTACCACTATCAGATTAGAGCCATATAGGAGACTACCACAATCAGATTAGAGCCATAAGGGAGACTAGACATCTCCCACCCCACTACCACAATCAGATTAGAGCCATAAAGGAGACAAGACATCTCTCACACCACTACCACTATCAGATTAGAGCCATAAGGGAGACTAGACATCTCTCACCCCACTACCACTATCAGATTAGAGCCATAAAGGAGACTAGACATCTACCACTATCAGATTAGAGCCATAATGGAGACGACCACTAAAAGATTAGAGCCATAAAGGAGACTAGACATCTACCAACCTACAATCACTATCAAATTAGAGCCATAAAGGAGACTAGAAATCTACCACTATCAAATTAGAGCCATAATGGAGACTAGACATCTCTCACCCAACTACCACTATCAGATTAGAGCCATAAAGGAGACTAGACATCTCTCACCCCACTACCACTATCAGATTAGAGCCATAAGGGACTCTAGACATATACCACCTCTACCACTATCAGATTAGAGTCATGAGGGAGCCTAGACATCTACCAACCTACAATCACTATCAGATTAGAGTCATGAGGAGCCTAGACATCTACCAACCTACAATCACTATCAGATTAGAGCCATAAAGGAGACTACCACTATAAGATTAGAGCCATTAGGGAGACTAGACATCTCCCACCCAACTACCACTATCAGATTAGAGCCATAAAGGAGACTAGACATCTCTCACCCCACTACCACTATCAGATTAGAGCCATAAGGGAGACTAGACATCTACCACACAACTATCAAATTAGAGCCATAAGGGAGACTAGACATCTCCCACCCCACTACCACTATCAGATCAGAGCCATAAAGGAGACTAGACATCTCTCACCCCACTACCACTATAAGATAAGAGCCATAAGGGAGCCTAGACATCTACCAACCTACAATCACTATCAGATTAGAGCCATAAAGGAGGCTAGAAATCTACCACTATCAGATTAGAGCCATAATGGAGACTAGACATATCTCACACCACTACCACTATCAGATTAGAGCCATAAGGGAGACTAGACATCTCCCACCCCACTACCACAATCAGATTAGAGCCATAAAGGAGACTAGACATCTACCACTATCAGATTAGAGCCATAAAGGAGACTAGACATCTACCACTATAAGATTAGAGCCATAAATGAGACTACCACTATCAGATTAGAGCCATAAGGAGATTAGACATCTAACACCCCGCTACCACTATCAGATTAGAGCCATAAAGGAGACTAGACATCTACCACTATCAGATTAGAGCCATAATGGAGACTAGACATATCTCAACCCGCTACCACTATCAGATTAGAGCCATAAGGAAGACTAGACATCTAACACCCCACTAGCACTATCAGATTAGAGCCATAAAGGAGACTAGACATCTACCACTATAAGATTAGAGCCATAAATGAGACTACCACTATCAGATTAGAGCCATAAGGGAGATTAGACATCTAACACCCCGCTACCACTATCAGATTAGAGCGATAAAGGAGGCTAGACATCTACCACAATCAGATTAGAGCCATAAAGGAGACTACCACTATAAGATTAGAGCCATAAGGAGCCTAGACATCTCCCACCCCACTACCACTATCAGATTAGAGCAATGAAGGAGACTAGTCATATCTCACTCCACTACCACTATCAGATTAGAGCCATAAGGGACTCTAGACATATACCACCTCTACCACTATCAGATTAGAGTCATGAGGAGCCTAGACATCTACCAACCTACAATCACGATCAGATTAGAGCCATAAAGGAGACTACCACTATAAGATTAGAGCCATAAGGAGACTAGACATCTCCCACCCAACTACCACTATCAGATTAGAGCCATAAAGGAGACTAGACATCTCTCACCCCACTACCACTATCAGATTAGAGCCATAAGGAGACTAGACATCTACCACACAACTATCAAATTAGAGCCATGAAGGTGACCAGACATCTACCACCCCACTACCACTATCAGATTAGAGCCATAAGGAGACTAGATATCTACCACCCCACTACCACTATCAGATTAGAGCCATAAAGGAGACTAGACATCTACCACCCCACAATCACTATCAGATTAGAGCCATAAGGGACTCTAGACATATACCACCTCTACCACTATCAGATTAGAGTCATGAGGAGCCTAGACATCTACCAACCTACAATCACTATCAGATTAGAGCCATAAAGGAGACTAGACATCTACCACTATCAGATTAGAGCCATAAAGGAGACTACCACTATAAGATTAGAGCCATAAGGGAGACTAGACATCTCCCACCCAACTACCACTATCAGATTAGAGCCATAAAGGAGACTAGACATCTCTCACCCCACTACCACTATCAGATTAGAGCCATAAGGGAGACTAGACATCTACCACACAACTATCAAATTAGAGCCATGAAGGTGACTAGACATCTACCACCCCACTACCACTAAAAGATTATAGCCATAAGGGAGACTAGACATCTCCCACCCCACTACCACTATCAGATTAGAGACATAAAGGAGACTAGACATCTACCACACAACTATCAAATTAGAGCCATGAAGGTGACTGGACATCTACCACTATAAGATTAGAGCCATAAGAGAGTCTAGACAACTCCCACCCCACTACCACTATCAGATTAGAGCCATAAAGGAGACTACCACTATCAGATTAGAGCCATAAGGGAGACTAGACATCTCCCACCCCACTACCACTATCCGATTAGAGCCATAAAGGAGACTAGACATCTACCACTATAAGATTAGAGCCATAAATGAGACTACCACTATCAGATTAGAGCCATAAGGGAGATTAGACATCTAACACCCCGCTACCACTATCAGATTAGAGCCATAAGGGAGACTAGACATCTCCCACCCAACTACCACTATCAGATTAGAGCCATAAAGGAGACTAGACATCTCTCACCCCACTACCACTATCAGATTAGAGCCATAAGGGAGACTAGACATCTACCACACAACTATCAAATTAGAGCCATGAAGGTGACTAGACATCTACCACCCCACTACCACTATCAGATTAGAGCCATAAAGGAGACTAGACATCTACCACCCCACTACCACTATCAGATTAGAGCCATAAAGGAGACTAGACATCTACCACCCCACAATCACTATCAGATTAGAGCCATAAGGGACTCTAGACATATACCACCTCTACCACTATCAGATTAGAGTCATACGGGTGCCTAGACATCTACCAACCTACATTCACTATCAAATTAGAGCCATAAAGGAGACTAGACATATCTCACCCCGCTAACACTATCAGATTAGAGCCATAAGGAAGACTAGACATCTACCACTATCAGATTAGAGCCATAAAGGAGACTAGACATCTCCCACCCCACTACCACAATCAGATTAGAGCCATAAGGAGCCTTGACATCTACCAACCTACAATCACTATCAGATTAGAGCAATAAAGGAGGCTAGACATCTACCACTATCAGATTAGAGCCATAATGGAGACTACCACTAAAAGATTATAGCCATAAGGGAGACTAGACATCTCCCACCCCACTACCACTATCAGATTAGAGCCATAAAGGAGACTAGACATCTCCCACCCCACTACCACTATCAGATTAGAGCCATAAAGGAGACTAGACATCTCTCATCCCACTACCACTATCAGATTAGAGCCATAAAGGAGACTAGACATCTACCACCCCACAATCACTATCAGATTAGAGCCATAAGGGACTCTAGACATATACCACCTCTACCACTAAAAGATTATAGCCATAAGGAGACTAGACATCTCCCACCCCACTACCACTATCAGATTAGAGACATAAAGGAGACTAGACATCTACCACACAACTATCAAATTAGAGCCATGAAGGTGACTGGACATCTACCACTATAAGATTAGAGCCATAAGAGAGTCTAGACAACTCCCACCCCACTACCACAATCAGATTAGAGCCATAAAGGAGACAAGACATCTACCACTATCAGATTAGAGCCATAAAGGAGACTACCACTATCAGATTAGAGCCATAAGGGAGACTAGACATCACCCACCCCAGTACCACTATCCGATTAGAGCCATAAAGGAGACTAGACATCTACCACTATAAGATTAGAGCCATAAATGAGACTACCACTATCAGATTAGAGCCATAAGGGAGATTAGACATCTAACACCCCGCTACCACTATCAGATTAGAGCCATAAAGGAGACTAGACATCTACCACTTCTCAGATTAGAGCCATAAAGGAGACTACCACTATAAGATTAGAGCCATAAGGGAGACTAGACATCTAACACCCCACTACCACTATCAGATTAGAGCCATAAAGGAGACTACCACTATAAGATTAGAGCCATAAGGGAGTCTAGACATCTAACACCCCACTACCACTATCAGATTAGAGCCATAAAGGAGACTAGACATATCTCACTCCACTACAACTATCAGATTAGAGCCATAAAGGAGACTAGACATCTCCCCACCCCACTACTATCAGATTAGAGCCATAAGGGAGACTAGACATCTACCACCCCACTACCACTATCAGATTAGAGCAATAAAGGAGACTAGACATATCTCACCCCACTACAACTATCAGATTAGAGCCATAAAGGAGCCTAGACATATACCACTACCACTATCAGATTAGAGTCATGAGGAGCCTAGACATCTACCAACCTACAATCACTATCAGATTAGAGCCATAAAGGAGACTAGACATCTACCACTATCAGATTAGAGCCATAAAGGAGACTACCACTATAAGATTAGAGCCATAAGGGAGACTAGACATCTCCCACCCAACTACCACTATCAGATTAGAGCCATAAATGAGACTAGACATCTCTCATCCCACTACCACTATCAGATTAGAGCCATAAGGAGACTAGACATCTACCACACAACTATCAAATTAGAGCCATGAAAGGTGACTAGACATCTACATCTACCACTATCAGATTAGAGCCATAAAGGAGACTAGACACTACCACCACTATCTAGATTAGAGCCATAAGGGAGACTAGACATCTACCACCTCTACCACTATCAGATTAGAGTCATAAGGGTGACTAGACATCTACCACACAATCACTATCAAATTAGAGCCATAAAGGAGACTAGACATCTACCACCCCACTACTATCAGATTAGAGCCATAATGGAGACTAGACATCTCTCACCCCGCTAACACTATCAGATTAGAGACATAAGGGTGCCTAGACATCTAACACCCCACTACCACTATCAGATTAGAGCCATAAAGGAGACTAGACATCTACCACTATCAGATTAGAGCCATAAAGGAGACTAGACATCTCCCACACCACTACCACAATCAGATTAGAGCCATAAAGGAGACAAGACATCTCTCAACCCACTACCACTATCAGATTAGAGCCATAAGGGAGCCTAGACATCTACCAACCTACAATCACTATCAGATTAGAGCAATAAAGGAGGCTAGACATCTACCACTATCATATTAGAGCCATAATGGAGACTACCACTAAAAGATTATAGCCATAAGGAGACAAGACATCTCCCACCCCACTACCACTATCAGATTAGAGCCATAAAGGAGACTAGACATCTCTCATCAGATTAGAGCCATAAAAGGAGGCTAGACATACCACCCTACCACTATCAGATTAGAGCCATAAAGGAGACTAGACATCTACCACCCCACAACCACTATCAGATTAGAGCCATAAGGGAGACTAGACATATACCACCTACTACCACTATCAGATTAGAGTCATAAAGGAGACTAGACATCTACCACCAATTAGAGCCCACTACCACTATCAGATTAGAGCAATAAAGGAGACTAGACATCTCCCCCCACTATCAGATTAGAGCCATAAAGGAGACAGACATCTACCACACTACCACTATCAGATTAGAGCCATAAGGAGACTAGACATCTCCACCCCACTACCACTATCAGATTAGAGTCATAAAGGAGACTAGACATCTACCACCACTACCACTATCAGATTAGAGCCATAAAGGAGAGACATCTACCACTATCAGATTAGAGCCATAAGGAGACCCTAGACATCTACACCCCACTACCACAATCAGATTAGAGCCATAAAGAGAGACTACCACTATCAGATTAGAGCCATAAGGGAGACTAGACATCCCCCACCCCACTACCACTATCAGATTAGAGCCATAAAAGGAGACTAGACATCTCTACCACTATCAAATTAGAGCCATAAGGGAGACTAGACATCTACCACCCAACTACCACTATCAGATTAGAGCCATAAAAGGAGACTAGACATCTACCACCCCACTACCACTATCAGATTATAGCCATAAAGGAGACTAGACATCTACCACCAACTATCAGATTAGAGCCATAAGGTGACTAGACATCTACCACCCCACTACCACTATCAGATTAGAGCCATAAAGGAGACTAGACATCTACCACCCCACTACCACTATCAGATTAGAGCCATAAAGGAGACTAGACATCTCCCACCCCGACAATCACTATCAGATTAGAGCCATAAAGGAGACTAGACATCTACCACCCACTACCACTATCAGATTAGAGCCATAAGGAGCCTAGACATCTACCACCCCACTACCACTATCAGATTAGAGCCATAAAGGACATCTACCACACAACTAGAGCCAGACATCTACCACTACCACTATAAGATTAGAGCCATGAAGGAGACTAGACATCTACCACTATAAGATGAAGCCCCACAACCACTATCATATTAGAGCCATAAGGGAGACTAGACATCTCCCAACCCCACGACCACTATCAGATTAGAGCCATAAGGAGACTAGACATCTACCACACAACTATCAGATTAGAGCCATAAAGGTGACTAGACATCTACCACCCTAAAACCACTATCAGATTAGAGCCATAAAGGAGACTAGACATCTAACCCACTATCAAATTAGAGCCATAAAGGTGACTAGACATCCACTCACTATCAGATTAGAGCCATAAGGGGAGACTAGACATCTACCTCCCCACTACCACTATCAGATTAGAGCCATAAGGAGACTAGACATCTACCACCCCACAACCACTATCAGATTAGAGCCATAAAGGAGACTAGACATCTACCACTATCAGATTAGAGCCATAAAGGTGACTGGACATCTCTACCACTATCCACTATCAGATTAGAGCCATAAGGGAGACTAGACAACCACTATCGAGCCATACTAGACATCTACCAACCCCTACCACTATCAGATTAGAGTCATAAAGGAGACATAGACATCCTCTACCACTATCAGATTAGAGTCATAAGGGAGTCTAGACATCTCCCACCCCACTACCACTATCAGATTAGAGCCATAAAGGAGACTAGACATCTACAACACAACTATCAAATTAGAGCCATAAATGAGACTAGACATCTACCACTATCAGACTAGAGCCATAAAGGAGACTAGACATATCTCACCCCACTACCACTATCAGATTAGAGCCATAAGGGAGATTAGACATCTAACACCCCGCTACCACTATCAGATTAGAGCCATAAAGGAGACTAGACATCTACCACCCCACTACCACTATCAGATTAGAGCCATAAGGAGACTAGACATCTACCCCACTATCAGATTAGAGCCATAAGGGACTCTAGACATGTACCATCCCACTACCACTATCAGATTAGTCTCATAAGGGAGACTAGACATCTCCCACCCCACTACCACTATCAGATTAGAGCCATAAAGGAGACTAGAAATCTACCACTATCAGAATAGAGCCATAAGGAGCCTAGACATGATTATCCATCCCACTACCACTATCAGATTAGAGCCATAAGGGAGTCTAGACATCTCCCACCCCACTACCACTATCAGATTAGAGCCATAAGGAGACTAGACATCTCTCTACCACTATCAGATAAGAGCCATAAGGAGCCTAGACATCTTCCACCCCACTACCACTATCAGATTAGAGCCATAAAGGTGACTAGACATCTACCACTATCAGATTAGAGCCATAAAGGAGACTACCACAATAAGATTTAGGAGTCATCATAAGATTAGAGCCCTAGACATCTACCACCCCACTACCACTATCAGATTAGAGCCATAAGGAGACTAGACATCTACCACTATCAGATTAGAGCCATAAAGGTGGAGACTACCACTATCAGATTAGTGCCATAAGGGAGACTAGACATCTCCCACCCCACTACCACTATCAGATAAGAGCCATAAGGGAGAGCACAAATCTGATTAGGAGACTAGACATCTACCACTATCAGATTAGAGCCATAAAGGAGACTACCACTATAAGATTAGAGCCATAAGGGAGACTAGACATCTCACCCCACTACCACTATCAGATTAGAGCAATAAGGGAGACTAGACATCTAGCCTAGACTCACCCCACTACCACTATCAGATTAGAGCCATAAAGGAGACTAGACATCTACAACACCACTATCAAATTAGAGCCATAAAGGTGACTGGACATCTACCACAATCAGATTAGAGCCATAAGGGAGTCTAGACAACTCCCACCCCACTACCACTATCAGATTAGAGCCATAAAGGAGACTACCACTACCCCACTAGATTAGAGCCATAAGGGAGACTGACATCTCCCAACACACCACTATCAGATTAGAGCCATAAAGGAGACTAGACATCTACCACTATCAGATTAGAGCCATAGACTACCACTATCATATTAGGTAAGGAGTCTAGACATGTACCAGCCACTACCACTATCAGATTAGAGCCATAAAGGGAGACTAGACATCTACCACACTATCTGATTAGAGCCATAAAGGAGACTAGACATCTCCCACCCCACTACCAATAAGATTAGAGCCATAAGGAGACTAGCCACTATCAGATTAGAGCCATTGGTGACTAGACATCTCCCACCCCACTACCACTATCAGATTAGAGCCATAAAGGAGACTAGACATCTACCCCACTACCACTATCAGATTAGAGCCATAAAGGAGACTAGACATCTCCCCACCCCACTACCACTATCAGATTAGAGCCATAAGGGACTCTAGACATCTACCACTACCACTATCAAATTAGAGCCATAAGGGTGACTAGACATCTACCAACCTACAATCACTATCAGATTAGAGCCATAAAGGAGACTAGACAACTCCTCACCCAACTACCACTATCAGATTAGAGCCAAAGGAAGACTAGACATCTAACACCCCACTACCACTATCAGATTAGAGCCAAAGGAGACTAGACATCTACCCCACTACCACTATCCGATTAGAGCCATAAAGGTGACTAGACATCTACCACCTACAATAAGATTAGAGCAATAATGAGGCTAGACATCAGATTAGAGCCATAAAGAGATTAGACATCTACCACCCCGCTACCACTATCAGATTAGAGCCATAAGGAGACTAGACATCTCTCACCCCACTACCACTATCCAGATTAGAGCCATAAGGAGACTAGACATCTACCACCCCACTACCACTATCAGATTAGAGCCATAAAGGAGACTAGACATCTACCACTACAACTATCAAATTAGAGCCATAAAGGAGACTAGACATCTACCACCCCACAATCACTATCAGATTAGAGCCATAAGGGAGACTAGACATCTACCACCCCACTACCACTATCAGATTAGAGCCATAAAGGAGACAAGACATCTCTCACCCCACAACCACTATCAGATTAGAGACATAAAGGGAGACTAGACATCTACCAACCTACCACTATCAGATTAGAGCCATAAGGGACTGGACATCTACCACTATCAGATTAGAGCCATAAAGGAGAGACTACCACCAATACTATCAGATTAGAGCCATAAGGAAGACAAGACATCTCCCACCCCACTACCACTATCAGATTAGAGCCATAAAGAGACAAGACTACCACTATCAGATTAGAGCCATAAGGAGACTTGACATCTACCACCCTACAACCACTATCAGATTAGAGCCATAAAGGAGACTAGACATCTACAATCACTATCAGATTAGAGCCATAAATGGAGACTACCACTAAAAGATTATAGCCATAAGGAGATAGACATCTCCCACCCCACTACCACTATCAGATTAGAGCCATAAGGAGACTAGACATCTCCCACCCCACTACCACTATCAGATTAGAGCCATAAGGAGACTAGACATCTCTCACCCTACTACCACTATCAGATTAGAGCCATAAAGGAGACTAGACATCTAACACCCCACTACCACTATCAGATTAGAGCCATAAAGGGTAGACTAGACATCTACCACTATAAGATTAGAGCCATAAATGAGACTACCACTATCAGATTAGGAGCCATAAGGGAGACTAGACATCTAACACCCCACTACCACTATCCGATTAGAGCCATAAAGGAGACTAGACATCTACCACTATCAGATTAGAGCCATAAAGGAGACTACCACTATAAGATTAGAGCCATAAGGGAGTCTAGACATCTACCACCCCACTACCACTATCAGATTAGAGCCATAAAGGAGACTAGACATCTACCACTATCAGATTAGAGAGCCATAGGTAGACTAGACATATCCACCCCTCTACCACTATCAGATTAGAGCCAAAGGGAGACTAGACATCTCCCACCCCACTACCACTATCAGATTAGAGCCATAAAGGAGACTAGACATCTACCAGCCATAAATGAGACTACCACTATCAGATTAGAGCCATAAGGAGATAGACATCTACCCCCCTACCACTATCAGATTAGAGCCATAAATGAGACTAGACATCTACCACCCCACTACCACTATCAGATTAGAGCCATAAAGGAGACTAGACATCTCCCACCACTATCAGATTAGAGCCATAAAGGAGACTAGACATATCCACCCCCTACCACTATCAGATTAGAGCCATAAGGAGACTAGACATCTACCACCCACAATCACTATCAGATTAGAGCCATAAAGGACTCTAGACATCTACCAGATTAGAGCCTTAAGGGTGCCTAGACATCTACCACCTACAATCACTTCAAATTAGAGCCATAGGAATGAGACTACCACTATCAGATTAGAGCCATAAGGGAGACTAGACATCTCTCACCCCACTACCACTAATGATTAGAGCCATAAAGGGAGCCCTAGACATCTACCCCACTACCACTATCAGATTAGAGCCATAAAATGGAGACCACCCCACTACCACTATCAGATTAGAGCCATAATGGAGCCTAGACATCTCCCCACCCCACTACCACAATCAGATTAGAGCAATAAAGGAGACAAGACATCTCTCACTCCACTACAACTATCAGATTAGAGCCATAAGGAGCCTAGACATATACCACCTCTATCACTATCAGATTAGAGCAATGAGGGAGGCTAGACATCTACCAACCTACAATCACTATCAGATTAGAGCCATAAAGGAGACTACCACTAAAAGATTATAGCCAGACTAGACATCTCCCAAAGGAGACTACCACTATCAGATTAGAGCCATAAAGGAGACTAGACATCTCCCACCCCACTACCACTATCAGATTAGAGCCATAAATGAGACTAGACATCTACCATCCCCTACAATCACTATCAGATTAGAGCCATAAGGACTCTAGACATCTACCACCACTACCACTATCAGATTAGAGCCATAAAAGGAGACTAGACATCTACCACCCCACTACCACTATCAGATTAGAGCCATAAAGGAGGCTAGACATCTACCACCCCACCACTATCAGATTAGAGCCATAATGGAGACATATACTACCACTAAAAGATTAGAGCCATAAGGGGTGCCTAGACATCTACCAACCTACAATCACTATCAAATTAGAGACATAATGAGGAGACTAGACATCTACCACTACTATCAAATTAGAGCCATGAAGGAGACTGGACATATCCACTATAACACTATCAGATTAGAGAGTCTAGACAACTCACCCCACTACTACTACAATCAGATTAGAGCCATAAAGGAGACTAGACATCTACCACTATCAGATTAGAGCCATAAGGAGATTAGACATCTAACACCCCACTACCACAATCAGATTAGAGCCATAAAGGAGACAAGACATCTCTCACCACTACTATCAGATTAGAGCCATAAGGAGCCTAGACATCTACCAACCTACAATCACTATCAGATTAGAGCCATAAAGGAGACTAGACATCTACCACTATCAGATTATAGCCATAAGGAGACTAGACATCTACAACACAAAAGATTAGAGCCATAAGGAGACTAGACATCTACCACCCCACTACCACTATCAGATTAGAGCCATAAAGCGAGACTAGACATCTCTCATCCCACTACCACTATCAGATTAGAGCCATAAAGGAGACTAGACATCTACCACCCGAGCAATCACTATCAGATTAGAGCCATAAGGGAGCCTAGACATATACCAACCCACTACCACTATCAGATTAGAGCCATAAAGGAGCCTAGACATCTACCACCCCACTACCACTATCAGATTAGAGCCATGAGACTAGACATCTCCCACCCCACTATTAGAGTCAGAATTAGAGCCACTATAAGATGAGACATAAAGAAATCTACCACTATCAGACGGAGCCATAAGGGAGCCTAGACATCTACCATCCCACTACCACTATCAGATTAGAGCATAAGGAGACTAGACATCTACCACACAACCCACTGAAGGTGACTGGACATCACCACTATAAGATTAGAGCCATAAAGGAGACAACCTATCATATTAGAGCCATAAGGAAGACATCTACCACTACCACTATCAGAATAGAGTCATAAGGAGACTAGACATCTTCCACCCCACTATCACTATCAGATTAGAGCCATAAAAGGAGACTAGACATATACCACCTCTACCACTATCAGATTAAGTCTCATGAGGGAGACTAGACACCTACCAAATCCTACAATCACTATCAGATTAGAGCCATAAGGAGACTAGACATCTACCACTATCAGATTATAGCCATAATGGAGAGACACCACCCCACTACCACTATCAGATTAGAGCCATAAGGAGACTAGACATCTCCCACCCCACTACCACTATCAGATTAGAGCCATAAAGGAGACTAGACATCTACCACAATCACATCAGATTAGAGCCATAAAGACTAGACACTACCACTACTATCAGATTAGAGCCATAAGGAGACTAGACATCTACCACCCCACTACCACTATCAGATTAGAGCCATAAGGAGACTAGACATCTACCACCCCACTACCACTATCAGATTAGAGCCATAAGACTAGACATCTACCACCCACTACCACTATCAGATTAGAGCCATGATGGAAAGACATCTACCATCCCACTACCACTATCAGATTAGAGCCATAAGGAGACTAGACATCTCCCACCCCACTACCACTATCAGATTAGAGCCATAAAGGAGACTAGACAATCACCCCACCACTATCAGATTAGAGCCATCTACAACACACCTATCTAGACATCTTCCACCCCATCTACCACTATCAGATTAGTGCCATAAGGGTGTCTAGACATGTACCACCACCTCTACCACTATCAGATTAGAGCCATGGAACCGAGACTCTACCAACCTACAATCACTGTCAGATTAGAGCCTTAAGGAGACTAGACATCTACCACTACCAATATGAGATTAGAGCCATAAAGGAGACTACCACTATCAGATTAGATCCACAAAGGAGACTAGACATCTCCCCACCCCACTACCACTATCAGATTAGAGCATAAAGGAGACTAGACATCTACACACTATCAGATTAGAGCCATAAAGGAGACTACCATCTATACAATCAGATTAGAGCCATAACGGAGTCTAGACATCTACCACCCCACTACCACTATCAGATTAGAGCCATAAGGAGACTAGACATCTACCACACAACTATCAGATTAGAGCCATAAAGGAGACTAGACATCTACCACTATCAGATTAGAGCCATAAAGGAGACTACCACAATCAGATTGAGACTAGACATCTCTCACCCCACTGCCACTATCAGATTAGAGCCATAAAGGAGACTAGACATCTCTCACCCCACTACCTCTATCAGATTAGAGCCATAAGGAGACTAGACATCTACAACACACCTATCAAATTAGAGCCATAAAGGTGACTAGACATCTACCACTATCAGATTAGTGCCATGGGTGTCTAGACATGTACCAAGCCCACTACCACTATCAGATTAGAGCCATAAAGGAGACTACCACAATCTGATTAGAGCCATAAGGAACTAGACATCTCACCCCACTACCAATATGAGATTAGAGCCATAAAGGAGACTGCCACTATCAGATTAGAGCCATAAAGGAGACTAGACATCTCCCACCCCCACTACCACTATCAGATTAGTGTCATAAAGGAGACTAGACATCTACCACACAACTATCAAATTAGAGCCATAAAGGTGACTAGATATCTCCTACCACCACTATCAGATTAGAGCCATAAAGGAGACCAGAAATCTTCCACTATCAGATTAGAGCCATAAAGGAGACTACCACTATCAGATTAGAGCCATAAGGAGCCTAGAATCTCTCACCCCACTACCACTATCAGATTAGAGCCAAAGGAGACTAGACATCTACCACTCAGATTAGAGCCACTACCACAATCAGATTAGAGCCATAAGGAGACTAGACATCTACTACCACTATCAGATTAGAGCCATAAAGGAGACTAGACATCTGCCGCCCCACTCACTATCCCACTACTACCATCATATTAGAGCCATAATGGAGACTAGACATCTCCCACCCCACTACCACTGTCAGATTAGAGCCATAAAGGTGACTAGACATCTATCTGCCCAGATTAATGGAATGTGCCTGTCAGTTAGGGTGTCTAGACATTAGAGTACCATCCACTACCACTATCAATTAGAGCCATAAAGGAGACTACATCTGCCAATCTGAGTTAGAGCCATAAAGGAGACTAGACATCTCACTACTGCCAATATCAGATTAGAGCCATAAAGACTGAGCAGCCACCCCACTACCACTATCAGATTAGAGCCATAAAAGGAGACTAGACATCTACCACCCCACTACCACTATCAGATTGGTATTGGACATCTACACTATCGAATTAGAGCCATAAGGAGAACTACCACTATCATATTAGAGCCATAAGGGTAGACTAGATATCTCCCACCCCCTACACTATCAGATTAGAGCCATAAAGGAGACTAGAAATCTTCCACTATCGAATTAGAGGCCATGAGGACTGGACATCTACTCATATTAGAGCCATAGGGAGCCTAGACAGTCTCACCCCACTACCACTCATCATGTGGAGCCTGGCCAGATGGTCAGCTGCCACTGCTCTGCTCATCGGATTAGAGCCATAAAGGAGACAGACATCTACCACCCCATTCCTATCAGATTAGAGCCATAAAGTGGACTGAACATCTGCTGCCCCACTGCCACTGTCAGTTAGAGCCATAAAATGAATGATTGTCTGCCCCCTTGCCACTATCAGATTAGAGCCATACAAAGAAAGAGACTAGTCACCACCTACCCACAATCACT
>NW_024608974.1:0-40000 GCF_018296145.1 Oncorhynchus tshawytscha
CATCTCTCTGCAGCCAGCTGATACCTTCCATCTCTCTGCAGCAAGCTGATACCTTCCATCTCTCTGCAGCAAGCTGATACCTTCCATCTCTCTGCAGCAGCTGATACCTTCCATCTCTCTGCAGCAGCTGATACCTTCCATCTCTCTGCAGCAAGCTGATACCTTCCATCTCTCTGCAGCAAGCTGATACCTTCCATCTCTCTGCAGCCAGCTGATACCTTCCATCTCTCTGCAGCCAGCTGATACCTTCCATCTCTCTGCAGCAAGCTGATACCTTCCATCTCTCTGCAGCAAGCTGATACCTTCCATCTCTCTGCAAGCTGATACCTTCCATCTCTCTGCAGCAGCTGATACCTTCCATCTCTCTGCAGCCAGCTGATACCTTCCATCTCTCTGCAGCAAGCTGATACCTTCCATCTCTCTGCACTGATACCTTCCATCTCTCTGCACTGATACCTTCCATCTCTCTGCACTGATACCTTCCATCTCTCTGCAGCAAGTCTCTCTGCACTGATACCTTCCATCTCTCTGCAGCAAGCTGATACCTTCCATCTCTCTGCAGCAAGCTGATACCTTCCATCTCTCTGCAGCAAGCTGATACCTTCCATCTCTCTCTGCAGCAAGCTGATACCTTCCATCTCTCTGCAGCAAGCTGATACCTTCCATCTCTCTGCAGCAAGCTGATACCTTCCACCTGCAGCAAGCTGATACCTTCCATCTCTGCAGCCAGCTGATACCTCCCATCTCTCTGCAGCCAGCTGATACCTCCCATCTCTCTGCAGCCAGCTGATACCTCCCATCTCTCTGCAGCCAGCTGATACCTCCCATCTCTCTGCAGCCAGCTGATACCTTCCATCTCTCTGCAGCAAGCTGATACCTTCCATCTCTGCAGCCAGCTGATACCTTCCATCTCTCTGCAGCCAGCTGATACCTTCCATCTCTCTACACTGATACCTTCCATCTCTCTGCAGCCAGCTGATACCTTCCATCTCTCTGCAGCCAGCTGATACCTTCCATCTCTCTGCAGCCAGCTGATACCTTCCATCTCTGCACTGATACCTTCCATCTCTCTGCAGCAAGCTGATATCTTCCATCTCTCTGCACTGATACCTTCCATCTCTCTGCAGCAAGCTGATACCTCCCATCTCTCTGCAGCAAGCTGATACCTTCCATCTCTCTGCAGCAAGCTGATACCTTCCATCTCTCTGCACTGATACCTTCCATCTCTCTGCACTGATACCTTCCATCTCTCCGCAGCAAGCTGATACCTTCCATCTCTCCGCAGCAAGCTGATACCTTCCATCTCTCTGCAGCCAGCTGATACCTCCCATCTGTCTGCAGCCAGCTGATACCTTCCATCTCTCTGCACTGATACTTTCCATCTCTCTGCACTGATACCTTCCATCTCTCTGCACTGATACCTTCCATCTCTCTGCACTGATACCTTCCATCTCTCTGCACTGATACCTTCCATCTCTCTGCACTGATACCTTCCATCTCTCTGCAGCCAGCTGATACCTTCCATCTCTCTGCAGCCAGCTGATACCTTCCATCTCTGCAGCCAGCTGATACCTTCCATCTCTCTGCAGCAAGCTGATACCTTCCATCTCTGCACTGATACCTTCCATCTCTCTGCACTGATACCTTCCATCTCTCTGTACTGATACCGTCCATCTCTGCAGCCAGCTGATACCTTCCATCTCTCTGCAGCAAGCTGATACCTTCCATCTCTCTGTAGCAAGCTGATACCTTCCATCTCTGCACTGATACCTTCCATCTCTCTGCACTGATACCTTCCATCTCTCTGCAGAAAGCTGATACCTTCCATCTCTCTGCACTGATACCTTCCATCTCTCTGCACTGATACCTTCCATCTCTGCAGCCAGCTGATACCTTCCATCTCTCTGTAGCAAGCTGATACCTTCCATCTCTCTGCAGCAAGCTGATACCTTCCATCTCTCTGCACTGATACCTTCCATCTCTCTGCAGCCAGCTGATACCTTCCATCTCTCTGCAGCAAGCTGATACCTTCCATCTCTCTGCACTGATACCTTCCATCTCTCTGCACTGATACCTTCCATCTCTCTGCACTGATACCTTCCATCTCTCTGCACTGATACCTTCCATCTCTGCACTGATACCTTCCATCTCTCTGCAGCCAGCTGATACCTTCCATCTCTCTGCAGCCAGCTGATACCTTCCATCTCTCTGCAGCAAGCTGATACCGTCCATCTCTCTGCAGCAAGCTGATACCTTCCATCTCTCTGCAGCAAGCTGATACCTTCCATCTCTCTGCAGCAAGCTGATACCTTCCATCTCTCTGCACTGATACCTTCCATCTCTCTGCAGCAAGCTGATACCGTCCATCTCTCTGCAGCAAGCTGATACCTTCCATCTCTCTGCAGCAAGCTGATACCTTCCATCTCTCTGCAGCAAGCTGATACCTCCCATCTCTCTGCAGCAAGCTGATACCTCCCATCTCTCTGCAGCCAGCTGATACCTTCCATCTCTCTGCACCTTCCATCTCTCTGCAGCAAGCTGATACCTTCCATCTCTCTGCAGCCAGCTGATACCTTCCATCTCTCTGCACTGATACCTTCCATCTCTCTGCACTGATACCTTCCATCTCTCTGCAGCAAGCTGATACCTTCCATCTCTCTGCAGCAAGCTGATACCTTCCATCTCTCTGCAGCAAGCTGATACCTTCCATCTCTCTGCAGCAAGCTGATACCTTCCATCTCTCTGCAGCCAGCTGATACCTTCCATCTCTCTGCAGCCAGCTGATACCTTCCATCTCACTGCAGCCAGCTGATACCTTCCATCTCTGCAGCCAGCTGATACCTTCCATCTCTGCAGCCAGCTGATACCTTCCATCTCTCTGTAGCAAGCTGATACCTTCCATCTCTCTGTAGCAAGCTGATACCTTCCATCTCTCTGCACTGATACCTTCCATCTCTCTGCACTGATACCTTCCATCTCTCTGCAGCCAGCTGATACCTTCCATCTCTCTGCAGCCAGCTGATACCTTCCATCTCTCTGCAGCCAGCTGATACCTTCCATCTCTCTGCAGCAAGCTGATACCTTCCATCTCTCTGCAGCAAGCTGATACCTTCCATCTCTCTGCAGCCAGCTGATACCTTCCATCTCTCTGCAGCCAGCTGATACCTTCCATCTCTCTGCAGCAATCTGATACCTTCCATCTCCCTGCAGCAAGCTGATACCTTCCATCTCTCTGCAGCAAGCTGATACCTTCCATCTCTCTGTAGCAAGCTGATACCTTCCATCTCTGTAGCAAGCTGATACCTTCCATCTCTCTGCAGCAAGCTGATACCTTCCATCTCTCTGCACTGATACCTTCCATCTCTCTGCAGCCAGCTGATACCTTCCATCTCTCTGCAGCCAGCTGATACCTTCCATCTCTCTGCAGCAAGCTGATACCTTCCATCTCTCTGCACTGATACCTTCCATCTCTCTGCACTGATACCTTCCATCTCTCTGCACTGATACCTTCCATCTCTCTGCACTGATACCTTCCATCTCTCTGCACTGATACCTTCCATCTCTCTGCAGCCAGCTGATACCTTCCATCTCTGCAGCAAGCTGATACCTTCCATCTCTGCAGCAAGCTGATACCGTCCATCTCTCTGCAGCAAGCTGATACCTTCCATCTCTCTGCAGCAAGCTGATACCTTCCATCTCTCTGCACTGATACCTTCCATCTCTCTGCACTGATACCTTCCATCTCTCCGCAGCAAGCTGATACCTTCCATCTCTCTGCAGCCAGCTGATACCTTCCATCTCTCTGCAGCCAGCTGATACCTCCCATCTGTCTGCAGCCAGCTGATACCTTCCATCTCTCTGCACTGATACCTTCCATCTCTCTGCACTGATACCTTCCATCTCTCTGCACTGATACCTTCCATCTCTCTGCACTGATACCTTCCATCTCTCTGCACTGATACCTTCCATCTCTCTGCAGCAAGCTGATACCTTCCATCTCTCTGCAGCCAGCTGATACCTTCCATCTCTCTGCAGCCAGCTGATACCTTCCATCTCTCTGCAGCCAGCTGATACCTTCCATCTCTCTGCAGCAAGCTGATACCTTCCATCTCTGCACTGATACCTTCCATCTCTCACTGATACCTTCCATCTCTCTGTACTGATACCGTCCATCTCTCTGCAGCCAGCTGATACCTTCCATCTCTGCAGCAAGCTGATACCTTCCATCTCTCTGTAGCAAGCTGATACCTTCCATCTCTCTGCACTGATACCTTCCATCTCTCTGCACTGATACCTTCCATCTCTCTGCAGAAAGCTGATACCTTCCATCTCTGCACTGATACCTTCCATCTCTCTGCACTGATACCTTCCATCTCTCTGCAGCCAGCTGATACCTTCCATCTCTCTGTAGCAAGCTGATACCTTCCATCTCTCTGTAGCAAGCTGATACCTTCCATCTCTCTGCAGCAAGCTGATACCTTCCATCTCTCTGCACTGATACCTTCCATCTCTGCACTGATACCTTCCATCTCTCTGCAGCCAGCTGATACCTTCCATCTCTCTGCAGCAAGCTGATACCTTCCATCTCTCTGCACTGATACCTTCCATCTCTCTGCACTGATACCTTCCATCTCTCTGCACTGATACCTTCCATCTCTCTGCACTGATACCTTCCATCTCTCTGCACTGATACCTTCCATCTCTCTGCAGCCAGCTGATACCTTCCATCTCTCTGCAGCCAGCTGATACCTTCCATCTCTCTGCAGCAAGCTGATACCGTCCATCTCTCTGCAGCAAGCTGATACCTTCCATCTCTCTGCAGCAAGCTGATACCTTCCATCTCTCTGCAGCAAGCTGATACCTTCCATCTCTCTGCACTGATACCTTCCATCTCTCTGCAGCAAGCTGATACCTTCCATCTCTCTGCACTGATACCTTCCATCTCTCTGCAGCAAGCTGATACCGTCCATCTCTCTGCAGCAAGCTGATACCTTCCATCTCTCTGCAGCAAGCTGATACCTTCCATCTCTCTGCAGCAAGCTGATACCTCCCATCTCTCTGCAGCAAGCTGATACCTCCCATCTCTCTGCAGCCAGCTGATACCTTCCATCTCTCTGCAGCAAGCTGATACCTTCCATCTCTCTGCAGCAAGCTGATACCTTCCATCTCTCTGCAGCCAGCTGATACCTTCCATCTCTCTGCAGCCAGCTGATACCTTCCATCTCTCTGCAGCCAGCTGATACCTTCCATCTCTCTGCAGCCAGCTGATACCTTCCATCTCTCTGCACTGATAACTTCCATCTCTCTGCACTGATACCTTCCATCTCTCTGCACTGATACCTTCCATCTCTCTGCACTGATACCTTCCATCTCTCTGCACTGATACCTTCCATCTCTCTGCAGCAAGCTGATACCTTCCATCTCTCTGCAGCAAGCTGATACCTTCCATCTCTCTGCAGCCAGCTGATACCTTCCATCTCTCTGCACTGATACCTTCCATCTCTCTGCACTGATACCTTCCATCTCTCTGCAGCAAGCTGATACCTTCCATCTCTCTGCAGCAAGCTGATACCTTCCATCTCTCTGCAGCAAGCTGATACCTTCCATCTCTGCAGCAAGCTGATACCTTCCATCTCTCTGCAGCCAGCTGATACCTTCCATCTCTGCAGCCAGCTGATACCTTCCATCTCTCTGCAGCCAGCTGATACCTTCCATCTCTCTGCAGCCAGCTGATACCTTCCATCTCTCTGTAGCAAGCTGATACCTTCCATCTCTCTGTAGCAAGCTGATACCTTCCATCTCTGCACTGATACCTTCCATCTCTCTGCACTGATACCTTCCATCTCTCTGCAGCCAGCTGATACCTTCCATCTCTCTGCAGCCAGCTGATACCTTCCATCTCTCTGCAGCCAGCTGATACCTTCCATCTCTCTGCAGCAAGCTGATACCTTCCATCTCTCTGCACTGATACCTTCCATCTCTCTGCAGCCAGCTGATACCTTCCATCTCTCTGCAGCCAGCTGATACCTTCCATCTCTCTGCAGCAATCTGATACCTTCCATCTCCCTGCAGCAAGCTGATACCTTCCATCTCTCTGCAGCAAGCTGATACCTTCCATCTCTCTGTAGCAAGCTGATACCTTCCATCTCTCTGTAGCAAGCTGATACCTTCCATCTCTCTGCAGCAAGCTGATACCTTCCATCTCTCTGCACTGATACCTTCCATCTCTCTGCAGCCAGCTGATACCTTCCATCTCTCTGCAGCCAGCTGATACCTTCCATCTCTCTGCAGCAATCTGATACCTTCCATCTCCCTGCAGCAAGCTGATACCTTCCATCTCTCTGCAGCAAGCTGATACCTTCCATCTCTCTGTAGCAAGCTGATACCTTCCATCTCTCTGTAGCAAGCTGATACCTTCCATCTCTCTGCAGCAAGCTGATACCTTCCATCTCTCTGCACTGATACCTTCCATCTCTCTGCACTGATACCTTCCATCTCTCTGCAGCCAGCTGATACCTTCCATCTCTCTGCAGCAAGCTGATACCTTCCATCTCTCTGCACTGATACCTTCCATCTCTCTGCACTGATACCTTCCATCTCTCTGCACTGATACCTTCCATCTCTCTGCAGCCAGCTGATACCTTCCATCTCTCTGCAGCAAGCTGATACCTTCCATCTCTCTGCAGCAAGCTGATACCGTCCATCTCTCTGCAGCAAGCTGATACCTTCCATCTCTCTGCAGCAAGCTGATACCTTCCATCTCTCTGTAGCAAGCTGATACCTTCCATCTCTCTGCACTGATACCTTCCATCTCTCTGCACTGATACCTTCCATCTCTCTGCACTGATACCTTCCATCTCTCTGCACTGATACCTTCCATCTCTCTGCAGCCAGCTGATACCTTCCATCTCTCTGCAGCCAGCTGATACCTTCCATCTCTCTGCAGCAAGCTGATACCTTCCATCTCTCTGCACTGATACCTTCCATCTCTCTGCAGCCAGCTGATACCTTCCATCTCTCTGCAGCCAGCTGATACCTTCCATCTCTCTGCAGCCAGCTGATACCTTCCATCTCTCTGCACTGATACCTTCCATCTCTGCACTGATACCTTCCATCTCTCTGCAGCCAGCTGATACCTTCCATCTCTCTGTAGCAAGCTGATACCTTCCATCTCTCTGTAGCAAGCTGATACCTTCCATCTCTCTGCACTGATACCTTCCATCTCTCTGCACTGATACCTTCCATCTCTCTGCACTGATACCTTCCATCTCTCTGCAGCAAGCTGATACCTTCCATCTCTCTGCAGCCAGCTGATACCTTCCATCTTTCTGCAGCCAGCTGATACCTTCCATCTCTCTGCAGCCAGCTGATACCTTCCATCTCTCTGTAGCAAGCTGATACCTTCCATCTCTCTGCACTGATACCTTCCGTCTCTCTGCACTGATACCTTCCATCTCTCTGCACTGATACCTTCCATCTCTCTGCAGCCAGCTGATACCTTCCATCTCTCTGCAGCAAGCTGATACCTTCCATCTCTCTGCACTGATACCTTCCATCTCTCTGCACTGATACCTTCCATCTCTCTGTAGCAAGCTGATACCTTCCATCTCTCTGCAGCAAGCTGATACCTTCCATCTCTCTGCAGCAAGCTGATACCTTCCATCTCTCTGCAGCCAGCTGATACCTTCCATCTCTCTGCACTGATACCTTCCATCTCTCTGTAGCAAGCTGATACCTTCCATCTCTCTGCAGCCAGCTGATACCTTCCATCTCTCTGCACTGATACCTTCCGTCTCTCTGCACTGATACCTTCCATCTCTCTGCAGCCAGCTGATACCTTCCATCTCTCTGCAGCAAGCTGATACCGTCCATCTCTCTGCAGCAAGCTGATATCTTCCATCTCTCTGCAGCAAGCTGATACCTTCCATCTCTCTGCAGCAAGCTGATACCTTCCATCTCTCTGCAGCAAGCTGATACCTTCCATCTCTCTGCAGCAAGCTGATATCTTCCATCTCTGCACTGATACCTTCCATCTCTCTGCAGCAAGCTGATACCTTCCATCTCTCTGCAGCCAGCTGATACCTTCCATCTCTCTGTAGCAAGCTGATACCTTCCATCTCTCTGCAGCCAGCTGATACCTTCCATCTCTCTGCAGCCAGCTGATACCTTCCATCTCTCTACACTGATACCTTCCATCTCTCTGCAGCCAGCTGATACCTTCCATCTCTCTGCAGCCAGCTGATACCTTCCATCTCTCTGCAGCCAGCTGATACCTTCCATCTCTCTGCACTGATACCTTCCATCTCTCTGCAGCAAGCTGATATCTTCCATCTCTGCACATACCTTCCATCTCTGCAGCAAGCTGATACCTCCCATCTCTCTGCAGCAAGCTGATACCTTCCATCTCTCTGCAGCAAGCTGATACCTTCCATCTCTCTGCACTGATACCTTCCATCTCTCTGCACTGATACCTTCCATCTCTCCGCAGCAAGCTGATACCTTCCATCTCTCTGCAGCCAGCTGATACCTTCCATCTCTCTGCAGCCAGCTGATACCTCCCATCTGTCTGCAGCCAGCTGATACCTTCCATCTCTCTGCACTGATACTTTCCATCTCTCTGCACTGATACCTTCCATCTCTCTGCACTGATACCTTCCATCTCTGCACTGATACCTTCCATCTCTCTGCACTGATACCTTCCATCTCTCTGCACTGATACCTTCCATCTCTCTGCAGCCAGCTGATACCTTCCATCTCTCTGCAGCCAGCTGATACCTTCCATCTCTCTGCAGCCAGCTGATACCTTCCATCTCTCTGCAGCAAGCTGATACCTTCCATCTCTCTGCACTGATACCTTCCATCTCTCTGCACTGATACCTTCCATCTCTCTGTACTGATACCGTCCATCTCTCTGCAGCCAGCTGATACCTTCCATCTCTCTGCAGCAAGCTGATACCTTCCATCTCTCTGTAGCAAGCTGATACCTTCCATCTCTCTGCACTGATACCTTCCATCTCTCTGCACTGATACCTTCCATCTCTCTGCAGAAAGCTGATACCTTCCATCTCTCTGCACTGATACCTTCCATCTCTCTGCACTGATACCTTCCATCTCTCTGCAGCCAGCTGATACCTTCCATCTCTCTGCAGCAAGCTGATACCTTCCATCTCTCTGCAGCAAGCTGATACCTTCCATCTCTCTGCAGCCAGCTGATACCTTCCATCTCTCTGCAGCAAGCTGATACCTTCCATCTCTCTGCACTGATACCTTCCATCTCTCTGCACTGATACCTTCCATCTCTCTGCACTGATACCTTCCATCTCTCTGCACTGATACCTTCCATCTCTCTGCACTGATACCTTCCATCTCTCTGCAGCCAGCTGATACCTTCCATCTCTCTGCAGCCAGCTGATACCTTCCATCTCTCTGCAGCAAGCTGATACCGTCCATCTCTCTGCAGCAAGCTGATACCTTCCATCTCTCTGCAGCAAGCTGATACCTTCCATCTCTCTGCAGCAAGCTGATACCTTCCATCTCTCTGCACTGATACCTTCCATCTCTCTGCAGCAAGCTGATACCTTCCATCTCTCTGCAGCAAGCTGATACCTTCCATCTCTCTGCAGCAAGCTGATACCTTCCATCTCTCTGCAGCAAGCTGATACCTTCCATCTCTCTGCAGCAAGCTGATACCTTCCATCTCTCTGCAGCCAGCTGATACCTTCCATCTCTCTGTAGCAAGCTGATACCTTCCATCTCTCTGCAGCAAGCTGATACCTTCCATCTCTGCAGCCAGCTGATACCTTCCATCTCTCTGCAGCCAGCTGATACCTTCCATCTCTCTGCAGCCAGCTGATACCTTCCATCTCTCTGCAGCCAGCTGATACCTTCCATCTCTCTGCACTGATACCTTCCATCTCTCTGCACTGATACCTTCCATCTCTCTGCACTGATACCTTCCATCTCTCTGCACTGATACCTTCCATCTCTCTGCACTGATACCTTCCATCTCTCTGCAGCAAGCTGATACCTTCCATCTCTCTGCAGCAAGCTGATACCTTCCATCTCTCTGCAGCAAGCTGATACCTTCCATCTCTGCAGCCAGCTGATACCTTCCTCTCTGCACTGATACCTTCCATCTCTCTGCACTGATACCTTCCATCTCTCTGCAGCAAGCTGATACCTTCCATCTCTCTGCAGCAAGCTGATACCTTCCATCTCTCTGCAGCAAGCTGATACCTTCCATCTCTGCAGCAAGCTGATACCTTCCATCTCTGCAGCCAGCTGATACCTTCCATCTCTCTGCAGCCAGCTGATACCTTCCATCTCTCTGCAGCCAGCTGATACCTTCCATCTCTCTGCAGCCAGCTGATACCTTCCATCTCTCTGCAGCCAGCTGATACCTTCCATCTCTCTGTAGCAAGCTGATACCTTCCATCTCTCTGTAGCAAGCTGATACCTTCCATCTCTGCACTGATACCTTCCATCTCTCTGCACTGATACCTTCCATCTCTCTGCAGCCAGCTGATACCTTCCATCTCTCTGCAGCCAGCTGATACCTTCCATCTCTCTGCAGCCAGCTGATACCTTCCATCTCTCTGCAGCAAGCTGATACCTTCCATCTCTCTGCAGCAGCTGATACCTTCCATCTCTCTGCAGCCAGCTGATACCTTCCATCTCTCTGCAGCCAGCTGATACCTTCCATCTCTCTGCAGCAATCTGATACCTTCCATCTCCCTGCAGCAAGCTGATACCTTCCATCTCTCTGCAGCAAGCTGATACCTTCCATCTCTCTGTAGCAAGCTGATACCTTCCATCTCTCTGTAGCAAGCTGATACCTTCCATCTCTCTGCAGCAAGCTGATACCTTCCATCTCTCTGCACTGATACCTTCCATCTCTCTGCAGCCAGCTGATACCTTCCATCTCTCTGCAGCCAGCTGATACCTTCCATCTCTCTGCAGCAAGCTGATACCTTCCATCTCTCTGCAGCAAGCTGATACCTTCCATCTCTCTGCACTGATACCTTCCATCTCTCTGCACTGATACCTTCCATCTCTCTGCAGCAAGCTGATACCTTCCATCTCTCTGCAGCCAGCTGATACCTTCCATCTCTCTGCAGCAAGCTGATACCTTCCATCTCTCTGCAGCCAGCTGATACCTTCCATCTCTCTGCAGCAAGCTGATACCTTCCTCTCTGCAGCAAGCTGATACCTTCCATCTCTCTGCACTGATACCTTCCATCTCTCTGCACTGATACCTTCCATCTCTCCGCAGCAAGCTGATACCTTCCATCTCTCTGCAGCCAGCTGATACCTTCCATCTCTGCAGCCAGCTGATACCTCCCATCTGTCTGCAGCCAGCTGATACCTTCCATCTCTCTGCACTGATACCTTCCATCTCTCTGCACTGATACCTTCCATCTCTCTGCACTGATACCTTCCATCTCTCTGCACTGATACCTTCCATCTCTCTGCACTGATACCTTCCATCTCTCTGCAGCAAGCTGATACCTTCCATCTCTCTGCATCTCTCTGCAGCCAGCTGATACCTTCCATCTCTCTGCAGCCAGCTGATACCTTCCATCTCTCTGCAGCAAGCTGATACCTTCCATCTCTGCACTGATACCTTCCATCTCTGCACTGATACCTTCCATCTCTCTGTACTGATACCTTCCATCTCTCTGCAGCCAGCTGATACCTTCCATCTCTCTGCAGCAAGCTGATACCTTCCATCTCTCTGTAGCAAGCTGATACCTTCCATCTCTCTGCACTGATACCTTCCATCTCTCTGCACTGATACCTTCCATCTCTCTGCAGAAAGCTGATACCTTCCATCTCTGCACTGATACCTTCCATCTCTCTGCACTGATACCTTCCATCTCTCTGCAGCCAGCTGATACCTTCCATCTCTCTGTAGCAAGCTGATACCTTCCATCTCTCTGTAGCAAGCTGATACCTTCCATCTCTCTGCAGCAAGCTGATACCTTCCATCTCTCTGCAGATACCTTCCATCTCTCTGCACTGATACCTTCCATCTCTCTGCAGCCAGCTGATACCTTCCATCTCTCTGCAGCAAGCTGATACCTTCCATCTCTCTGCACTGATACCTTCCATCTCTCTGCACTGATACCTTCCATCTCTCTGCACTGATACCTTCCATCTCTCTGCACTGATACCTTCCATCTCTCTGCACTGATACCTTCCATCTCTCTGCAGCCAGCTGATACCTTCCATCTCTCTGCAGCCAGCTGATACCTTCCATCTCTCTGCAGCAAGCTGATACCTTCCATCTCTCTGCAGCAAGCTGATACCTTCCATCTCTCTGCAGCAAGCTGATACCTTCCATCTCTCTGCAGCAAGCTGATACCTTCCATCTCTCTGCACTGATACCTTCCATCTCTCTGCAGCAAGCTGATACCTTCCATCTCTCTGCACTGATACCTTCCATCTCTGCAGCAAGCTGATACCTTCCATCTCTCTGCAGCAAGCTGATACCTTCCATCTCTCTGCAGCAAGCTGATACCTTCCATCTCTCTGCAGCAAGCTGATACCTTCCATCTCTCTGCAGCAAGCTGATACCTTCCATCTCTCTGCAGCAGCTGATACCTTCCATCTCTCTGCAGCAAGCTGATACCTTCCATCTCTCTGCAGCAAGCTGATACCTTCCATCTCTCTGCAGCCAGCTGATACCTTCCATCTCTCTGCAGCCAGCTGATACCTTCCATCTGTCTGCAGCCAGCTGATACCTTCCATCTCTCTGCACTGATACCTTCCATCTCTCTGCACTGATACCTTCCATCTCTCTGCACTGATACCTTCCATCTCTCTGCACTGATACCTTCCATCTCTCTGCACTGATACCTTCCATCTCTCTGCAGCAAGCTGATACCTTCCATCTCTCTGCAGCCAGCTGATACCTTCCATCTCTCTGCAGCCAGCTGATACCTTCCATCTCTCTGCAGCCAGCTGATACCTTCCATCTCTCTGCAGCAAGCTGATACCTTCCATCTCTCTGCACTGATACCTTCCATCTCTCTGCACTGATACCTTCCATCTCTCTGTACTGATACCTTCCATCTCTCTGCAGCCAGCTGATACCTTCCATCTCTCTGCAGCAAGCTGATACCTTCCATCTCTCTGTAGCAAGCTGATACCTTCCATCTCTCTGCACTGATACCTTCCATCTCTCTGCACTGATACCTTCCATCTCTCTGCAGAAAGCTGATACCTTCCATCTCTCTGCACTGATACCTTCCATCTCTCTGCACTGATACCTTCCATCTCTCTGCAGCCAGCTGATACCTTCCATCTCTCTGTAGCAAGCTGATACCTTCCATCTCTCTGTAGCAAGCTGATACCTTCCATCTCTCTGCAGCAAGCTGATACCTTCCATCTCTCTGCACTGATACCTTCCATCTCTCTGCACTGATACCTTCCATCTCTCTGCAGCCAGCTGATACCTTCCATCTCTCTGCAGCAAGCTGATACCTTCCATCTCTCTGCACTGATACCTTCCATCTCTCTGCACTGATACCTTCCATCTCTCTGCACTGATACCTTCCATCTCTCTGCACTGATACCTTCCATCTCTCTGCACTGATACCTTCCATCTCTCTGCAGCCAGCTGATACCTTCCATCTCTCTGCAGCCAGCTGATACCTTCCATCTCTCTGCAGCAAGCTGATACCTTCCATCTCTCTGCAGCAAGCTGATACCTTCCATCTCTCTGCAGCAAGCTGATACCTTCCATCTCTCTGCAGCAAGCTGATACCTTCCATCTCTCTGCACTGATACCTTCCATCTCTCTGCAGCAAGCTGATACCTTCCATCTCTCTGCACTGATACCTTCCATCTCTCTGCAGCAAGCTGATACCTTCCATCTCTCTGCAGCAAGCTGATACCTTCCATCTCTCTGCAGCAAGCTGATACCTTCCATCTCTCTGCAGCAAGCTGATACCTCCCATCTCTCTGCAGCAAGCTGATACCTTCCATCTCTGCAGCCAGCTGATACCTTCCATCTCTCTGCAGCAAGCTGATACCTTCCATCTCTCTGCAGCAGCTGATACCTTCCATCTCTCTGCAGCCAGCTGATACCTTCCATCTCTCTGCAGCCAGCTGATACCTTCCATCTCTCTGCAGCCAGCTGATACCTTCCATCTCTCTGCAGCCAGCTGATACCTTCCATCTCTCTGCACTGATACCTTCCATCTCTCTGCACTGATACCTTCCATCTCTCTGCACTGATACCTTCCATCTCTCTGCACTGATACCTTCCATCTCTCTGCACTGATACCTTCCATCTCTCTGCAGCAAGCTGATACCTTCCATCTCTGCAGCAAGCTGATACCTTCCATCTCTCTGCAGCCAGCTGATACCTTCCATCTCTCTGCACTGATACCTTCCATCTCTCTGCACTGATACCTTCCATCTCTCTGCAGCAAGCTGATACCTTCCATCTCTCTGCAGCAAGCTGATACCTTCCATCTCTCTGCAGCAAGCTGATACCTTCCATCTCTCTGCAGCAAGCTGATACCTTCCATCTCTCTGCAGCCAGCTGATACCTTCCATCTCTCTGCAGCCAGCTGATACCTTCCATCTCTCTGCAGCCAGCTGATACCTTCCATCTCTCTGCAGCCAGCTGATACCTTCCATCTCTGTAGCAAGCTGATACCTTCCATCTCTCTGTAGCAAGCTGATACCTTCCATCTCTCTGCACTGATACCTTCCATCTCTCTGCACTGATACCTTCCATCTCTCTGCAGCCAGCTGATACCTTCCATCTCTCTGCAGCCAGCTGATACCTTCCATCTCTCTGCAGCCAGCTGATACCTTCCATCTCTCTGCAGCAAGCTGATACCTTCCATCTCTCTGCACTGATACCTTCCATCTCTCTGCAGCCAGCTGATACCTTCCATCTCTCTGCAGCCAGCTGATACCTTCCATCTCTCTGCAGCAATCTGATACCTTCCATCTCCCTGCAGCAAGCTGATACCTTCCATCTCTCTGCAGCAAGCTGATACCTTCCATCTCTCTGTAGCAAGCTGATACCTTCCATCTCTCTGTAGCAAGCTGATACCTTCCATCTCTCTGCAGCAAGCTGATACCTTCCATCTCTCTGCACTGATACCTTCCATCTCTCTGCAGCCAGCTGATACCTTCCATCTCTCTGCAGCCAGCTGATACCTTCCATCTCTCTGCAGCAATCTGATACCTTCCATCTCCCTGCAGCAAGCTGATACCTTCCATCTCTCTGCAGCAAGCTGATACCTTCCATCTCTCTGTAGCAAGCTGATACCTTCCATCTCTCTGTAGCAAGCTGATACCTTCCATCTCTCTGCAGCAAGCTGATACCTTCCATCTCTCTGCACTGATACCTTCCATCTCTGCACTGATACCTTCCATCTCTCTGCACTGATACCTTCCATCTCTCTGCAGCCAGCTGATACCTTCCATCTCTCTGCAGCAAGCTGATACCTTCCATCTCTCTGCACTGATACCTTCCATCTCTCTGCACTGATACCTTCCATCTCTCTGCACTGATACCTTCCATCTCTCTGCAGCCAGCTGATACCTTCCATCTCTCTGCAGCAAGCTGATACCTTCCATCTCTCTGCAGCAAGCTGATACCGTCCATCTCTCTGCAGCAAGCTGATACCTTCCATCTCTCTGCAGCAAGCTGATACCTTCCATCTCTCTGTAGCAAGCTGATACCTTCCATCTCTGCACTGATACCTTCCATCTCTCTGCACTGATACCTTCCATCTCTCTGCACTGATACCTTCCATCTCTCTGCACTGATACCTTCCATCTCTCTGCAGCCAGCTGATACCTTCCATCTCTCTGCAGCCAGCTGATACCTTCCATCTCTCTGCAAGCTGATACCTTCCATCTCTCTGCACTGATACCTTCCATCTCTCTGCAGCCAGCTGATACCTTCCATCTCTCTGCAGCCAGCTGATACCTTCCATCTCTCTGCAGCCAGCTGATACCTTCCATCTCTCTGCACTGATACCTTCCATCTCTCTGCACTGATACCTTCCATCTCTCTGCAGCCAGCTGATACCTTCCATCTCTCTGTAGCAAGCTGATACCTTCCATCTCTCTGTAGCAAGCTGATACCTTCCATCTCTCTGCACTGATACCTTCCATCTCTCTGCACTGATACCTTCCATCTCTCTGCACTGATACCTTCCATCTCTCTGCAGCAGCTGATACCTTCCATCTCTCTGCAGCCAGCTGATACCTTCCATCTCTCTGCAGCCAGCTGATACCTTCCATCTCTCTGCAGCCAGCTGATACCTTCCATCTCTCTGTAGCAAGCTGATACCTTCCATCTCTGCACTGATACCTTCCGTCTCTCTGCACTGATACCTTCCATCTCTCTGCACTGATACCTTCCATCTCTCTGCAGCCAGCTGATACCTTCCATCTCTCTGCAGCAAGCTGATACCTTCCATCTCTCTGCACTGATACCTTCCATCTCTCTGCACTGATACCTTCCATCTCTCTGTAGCAAGCTGATACCTTCCATCTCTCTGCAGCCAGCTGATACCTTCCATCTCTCTGCACTGATACCTTCCATCTCTCTGCACTGATACCTTCCATCTCTCTGCAGCCAGCTGATACCTTCCATCTCTCTGCAGCAAGCTGATACCTTCCATCTCTCTGCAGCAAGCTGATATCTTCCATCTCTCTGCAGCAAGCTGATACCTTCCATCTCTCTGCAGCAAGCTGATACCTTCCATCTCTCTGCAGCAAGCTGATACCTTCCATCTCTCTGCAGCAAGCTGATATCTTCCATCTCTCTGCCTGATACCTTCCATCTCTCTGCAGCCAGCTGATACCTTCTATCTCTCTGCAGCAAGCTGATACCTTCCATCTCTCTGCAGCAAGCTGATACCTTCTATCTCTCTGCAGCCAGCTGATACCTTCCATCTCTCTGCAGCAAGCTGATACCTTCCATCTCTCTGCAGCAAGCTGATACCTTCTATCTCTCTGCAGCCAGCTGATGTTGTCAGAGATGAGTAAACTACCTGGAAAACTTCAAACATGGCCTGCCATCATCACCACCTACGAGGGTATTTAAGGTCTTTAAGGTTCACCTGAACTCAATGTTCTGTGGGTTCTCCACGTTCAATGTTCTGTGGGTTCTCCACGTTCAATGTTCTGTGGGTTCTCCACGTTCAATGTTCTGTGGGTTCTCCACGTTCAATGTTCTGTGGGTTCTCCACGTTCAATGTTCTGTGGGTTCTCCACGTTCAATGTTCTGTGGGTTCTCCACGTTCAATGTTCTGTGGGTTCTCCACGTTCAATGTTCTGTGGGTTCTCCACGTTCAATGTTCTGTGGGTTCTCCACGTTCAATGTTCTGTGGGTTCTCCACGTTCAATGTTCTGTGGGTTCTCCACGTTCTATGTTCTGTGGGTTCTCCACGTTCAATGTTCTGTGGGTTCTCCACGTTCAATGTTCTGTGGGTTCTCCACGTTCTATGACGTGTGTTGAAATGTTCACTGACCTCTGTTCCACGGTGGTCTGTTGTTATCTCCCCCATACCTCCCCCTCCATACCTCCCCCTCCATACCCCTCCCCCTCCATACCTCCCCCATACCTCTCCCCTCCATACCTCCCCCTCCATACCTCCCCCCATACCTCTCCCCCATACCTCTCCCCCCATACCTCTCCCCTCCATACCTCCCCCTCCATACCTCTCCCCCATACCTCCCCCCATACCTCCCCCCCCATACCTCTCCCCTCCATACCTCCCCTCCATACCTCCCCTCCATACCTCTCCCCCATACCCCTCCCCCATACCTCCCCCTCCATACCTCCCCCTCCATACCTCCCCTCCATACCTCCCCCTCCATACCTCCCCCCTCCATACCTCCCCCTACCCCTCCCTAATTACCTCCCCCTCCATACCTCTCCCTCCATACCTCCCCCTCCATACCTCCCCCCTCCATACCTCTCCCCTACCCCTCCCTAATTACCTCCCCCTCCATACCTCTCCCCCTACCCCTCCCTAATTACCTCCCCTCCATACCTCTCCCCCTACCCCTCCCTAATTACCTCCCCCTCCATACATCTCCCCCTACCCCTCCCTAATTACCTCCCCCTCCATACCTCTCCCCCTACCCCTCCCTAATTACCTCCCCCTCCATACCTCTCCCCCCTCCCTCCTTATCTCCCCCTCCTTTCCCTCTCCCCTCTCCCCCTCACCTCTCCCCCTCCCTCCTTATCTCTCCCCTTCCTCCTCCTTACCTCTCCCCCTTACCTCTCCCCCTACTCCTTAACTCTCCCCCTCCCCTCCCTCCTTCCTCTCTCCCCCTCCCTCCTTACTTCTCCCTCTCCCTCCTTACCTCTCCCCCTCCCTCCTTACCTCTCCCTCTCCCTCCCTACCCCTCCCTCCTTACCTCTCCCCCTCCCTCCTTACCTCTCCCCCTACCCCTCCCTCCTTACCTCTCCCCCTCCCTCCTTACCTCTCCCTCTCCCTCCTTACTTCTCCCTCCTTACCCCTCACCTCTCCCTCTCCCCCTCCCTACCCCTCCCTCCTTACCTCTCCCCTCCCCCCTCCTTACCTCTCCTCCTTACCTCTCCCCCTCCCTCCTTACCTCTCCCCCTCCCTTCTTACCTCTGTTCCACAGTGGTCTTGAGTTTGTCGTTCTCGCTCATCAGCGCTGCGGTCTCCGGTCCTCCGTGGGAGATCTTCTCATCGTCCGTCCCGTTGATGCTGGAGGCCTGGGTGGACGAGGGGGTCTCACGACCCGACTCCTGGATGAGGGGGAGGAAGAGGACAATTTATCATGTCAGATACCAGAGGATGATTCTGCTTCATAGAGCTGAGTCAGACTCCTGCCATCTGTAGTTAAACAGTCAGATAGTAAACAGCTAGTTAGTACTGACCAGCTCTGAAACACCATGTAGTTATAGTAACAGCTAGTTAGTACTGACCAGCTCTGAAACACCATGTAGTTATAGTAACAGCTAGTTAGTACTGACCAGCTCTGAAACACCATGTAGTTATAGTAACAGCTAGTTAGTACTGACCAGCTCTGAAACACCATGTAGTTATAGTAACAGCTAGATAGTACTGACCAGCTCTGAAACACCATGTAGTTATAGTAACAGCTAGTTAGTACTGACCAGCTCTGAAACACCATGTAGTTATAGTAACAGCTAGTTAGTACTGACCAGCTCTGAAACACCATGTAGTTATAGTAACAGCTAGTTAGTACTGACCAGCTCTGAAACACCATGTAGTTATAGTAACAGCTAGTTAGTACTGAACAGCTCTGAAACACCATGTAGTTATAGTAACAGTCAGATAGTAACAGCTAGTTAGTACTGACCAGCTCTGAAACACCATGTAGTTATAGTAACAGCTAGTTAGTACTGACCAGCTCTGAAACACCATGTAGTTATAGTAACAGCTAGTTAGTACTGACCAGCTCTGAAACACCATGTAGTTATAGTAACAGCTAGTTAGTACTGACCAGCTCTGAAACACCATGTAGTTATAACCTACATCCCAAATGGCACCCTATTCCCAATATAGGGCACTACTTTAGACCAGGGTCTATGGGGAATAGTGTGCCATTTGGGGCATGTCAATAGTAACAGAGTGTACTGAGCAGACCTGGCAGGCTAAGACTGGCTGGCTGGGTGAGAGGCTAGAAAAACACCTCTCAAACCACCCTCTGAATCCCCAATGGCACCCTATTCCCTATATAGTCCACTACTTTTGACCAGGGTCAATAGGGAGCCATTTGGGACACGGAGTTGTTACCGCCAAAATAACGGAAACACCAACATAAAGAGTCTTAAAACAGGGTGTTGATGGTGATAGAAAACACTGAGGCAGAGCTCCATAGGTCTATAGTAGTACCACTATATAGGGAAGAGGGCCCTGGTCTATAGTAGTACCACTATATAGGGAATAGGGTTCTGGTCTATAGTAGTATCACTATATAGGGAATAGGGCTCTGGGCATTAGTAGTACCACTATATAGGGAATAGGGCTCTGGTTCAAAGTAGTGCACTATATAGGGAATAGGGTTCTGGTCTATAGTAGTTCACTATATAGGGAATAGGGCCCTGGTCTATAGTAGTACCACTATATAGGGAATAGGGCCCTGGTCTATAGTAGTACCACTATATAGGGAATAGGGCCCTGGTCCATGGTAGTACCACTATATAGGGAATAGGGCTCTGGGCTATAGTAGTACCACTATATAGGGAATAGGGCCCTGGTCTATAGTAGTACCACTATATAGGGAATAGGGCCCTGGTCTATAGTAGTACCACTATATAGGGAATAGGGCTCTGGGCTATAGAAGTACCACTATATAGGGAATAGGGCTCTGGTCTATAGTAGTACATTATATAGGGAATAGGGCTCTGGTCTATAGTAGTGTACTATATAGGGAATAGGGCTCTGGTCTATAGTAGTACCACTATATAGGGAATAGGGCTCTGGTCTATAGTAGTACCACTATATAGGGAATAGGGCCCTGGTCTATAGTAGTACCACTATATAGGGAATAGGGCCCTGGTCTATAGTAGTACCACTATATAGGGAATAGGGCTCTGGGCTATAGTAGTACCACTATATAGGGAATAGGGCTCTAGTAGTACATTATATAGGGAATAGGGCTCTGGTCTATAGTAGTGTACTATATAGGGAAGAGGGCCCTGGTCTATAGTAGTACCACTATATAGGGAATAGGGCTCTGGTCTATAGTAGAACCACTATATAGGGAATAGGGCTCTGGTTCAAAGTAGTGCACTATATAGGGAATAGGGTTCTGGTCTATAGTAGTTCACTATATAGGGAATAGGGCTCTGGTCTATAGTAGTACATTATATAGGGAATAGGGCTCTGGTCTATAGTAGTACCACTATATAGGGAATAGGGCCCTGGTCTATAGTAGTACCACTATATAGGGAAGAGGGCCCTGGTCTATAGTAGTACCACTATATAGGGAATAGGGCTCTGGTCTATAGTAGTACATTATATAGGGAAGAGGGCCCTGGTCTATAGTAGTACCACTATATAGGGAATAGGGCTCTGGTCTATAGTAGTACCACTATATAGGGAATAGGGCTTTGGTTCAAAGTAGTGCACTATATAGGGAATAGGGTTCTGGTCTATAGTAGTTCACTATATAGGGAATAGGGCCCTGGTCTATAGTAGTACCACTATATAGGGAATAGGGCTCTGGTCTATAGTAGTACATTATATAGGGAATAGGGCTCTGGTCTATAGTAGTGTACTATATAGGGAATAGGGCTCTGGTCTATAGTAGTACCACTATATAGGGAATAGGGCTCTGGTCTATAGTAGTACCACTATATAGGAATAGGGCTCTGGGCTATCGTAGTACCACTATATAGGGAATAGGGCTCTGGTCTATAGTAGTGCACTATATAGGGAAGAGGGCCCTGGTCTATAGTAGTGCACTATATAGGGAAGAGGGCCCTGGTCTATAGTAGTACCACTATATAGGGAATAGGGCTCTGGTCTATAGTAGTACCACTATATAGGGAATAGGGCTTTGGTTCAAAGTAGTGCACTATATAGGGAATAGGGTTCTGGTCTATAGTAGTTCACTATATAGGAATAGGGCTCTGGTCTATAGTAGTACCACTATATAAGGAATAGGGCCCTGGTCTATAGTAGTACCACTATATAGGGAATAGGGCTCTGGTCTATAGTAGTACCACTATATAGGGAATAGGGCTCTGGTCTATAGTAGTACCACTATATAGGGCTCTGGTCTATAGTAGTGCCACTATATAGGGAATAGGGCTCTGGTCTATAGTAGTACCACTATATAGGGAATAGGGCTCTGGTCTATAGTAGTGCACTATATAGGGAAGAGGGCCCTGGTCTATAGTAGTACCACTATATAGGGAATAGGGCTCTGGTCTATAGTAGTACCACTATATAGGGAATAGGGCTCTGGTCTATAGTAGTACCACTATATAGGGAATAGGGTTCTATTTAGGACACAGACATCCTCTCCTCTCTCTGTGTTGCCAGGGTTTTATCAGGTAAACCAGCAATATATTAATGAATAGAACCATTTCGGTTAACCCGAACTAAAGTCTCACATGATTGGTCAGTTGCTGGATTAATTTCTGGTTCCATATCTGAGGGGATTAAGAGATGCTGGAACGAGGAGCTCCACCGTCTCTCAACAAATGACAGGGGCCGAATGGCCCCTTCAGAAATGTGATAGATGCGATTTGTCCAAATAACCAGTGATGGAAAACCCCAAACACTGGAACTACTGCTGCTCGTTAGCCCACGCATTCCCATTCCTTCCCCACAGATTCTAAAAGGTACCAGTTAGGTTAACGTAGCTCTGTCGAAGAGAGATTCTACATCCCAAAACAACCAACTACTGCTAATTAATGAAGATATTATCATCACAGCCCAGTAGAGCACATATTAAATAATTATCTATGCAAATTTAAAATAAAAACCTATTCAAATTTATCTAATAAATGGAGAGTAATACACAGTAAGAGAGTCCAGTTTCCTCTGAATATGAATGTGATTAAACGATCTGATGTCTGACCAAATAAAGAGAACACATGCTACGGTGGTCATTGGCTCTGGTCAAACGTAGTGGATAGGGTTCCATTTGGGCCTCAACCTGGATATCAATATATCCAGGGAGTTTAGGGGCTTAAATAGGGAGCGTACACAGTCAGAATACTAATGAGATGACATGTCAGTTCTGTTCTAACATGTCCTCTCATTAGTATTCTAACATGTCATCTCATTAGTATTCTGACTGTCAGTTCTGTTCTAACATGTCCTCTCATTAGTATTCTGACTGTCAGTTCTGTTCTAACATGTCCTCTCATTAGTATTCTAACATGTCCTCTCATTAGTATTCTAACATGTCGTCTCATTAGTATTCTGACTGTCAGTTCTGTTCTAACATGTCCTCTCATTAGTATTCTAACATGTCCTCTCATTAGTATTCTGACTGTCAGTTCTGTTCTAACATGTCATCTCATTAGTATTCTGACTGTCAGTTCTGTTCTAACATGTCCTCTCATTAGTATTCTAACATGTCCTCTCATTAGTATTCTAACATGTCATCTCATTAGTATTCTAACATGTCATCTCATTAGTATTCTGACTGTCAGTTCTGTTCTAACATGTCATCTGTTAGTATTCTGACTGTCAGTTTGAATACTAACATGTCATCTCATTAGTATTCTGACTGTCAGTTCTATTCTAACATGTCATGTTAGGACATGTTAGAACAGAACTGACAGTCAGAATACTAATGAGATGACATGTTAGAATACTAATGAGAGGACATGTTAGAATAGAACTGACAGTCAGAATACTAATGAGATGACATGTTAGAACAGAACTGACAGTCAGAATACTAATGAGATGACATGTTAGAATACTAATGAGATGACATGTTAGAATACTAATGAGAGGACATGTTAGAATACTAATGAGAGGACATGTTAGAACAGAACTGACAGTCAGAATACTAATGAGAGGACATGTTAGAATAGAACTGACAGTCAGAATACTAATGAGATGACATGTTAGAATACTAATGAGAGGACATGTTAGAACAGAACTGACAGTCAGAATACTAATGAGAGGACATGTTAGAATAGAACTGGCAGACAGAATACTAATGAGAGGACATGTTAGAACAGAACTGACAGTCAGAATACTAATGAGAGTACATGTTAGAATACTAATGAGAGGACATGTTAGAATAGAACTGACAGTCAGAATACTAATGAGAGGACATGTTAGAACAGAACTGACAGTCAGAATACTAATGAGAGGACATGTTAGAATAGAACTGACAGTCAGAATACTAATGAGATGACATGTTAGAATAGAACTGACAGTCAGAATACTAATGAGAGGACATGTTAGAACAGAACTGACAGTCAGAATACTAATGAGAGGACATGTTAGAATAGAACTGGCAGACAGAATACTAATGAGAGGACATGTTAGAACAGAACTGACAGTCAGAATACTAATGAGATGACATGTTAGAATACTAATGAGAGGACATGTTAGAACAGAACTGACAGTCAGAATACTAATGAGAGTACATGTTAGAATACTAATGAGAGTACATGTTAGAACAGAACTGACAGTCAGAATACTAATGAGAGTACATGTTAGAACAGAACTGACAGTCAGAACACTAATGAGAGGACATGTTAGAATAGAACTGACAGTCAGAATACTGTCCTCAGGCTGTTGATGAGATGATGTAACACAATCCAGCAGACCTTTTACAGCTCTGACCCGTCACATTACAGCCTCCCAGGGTAGATTATGTGTCTGTTTGGCGGCTGGCAGATGATAAGTGACTCCCGGTCACCTTTGACCCCCACACACCAAGTATCACTTTACTACACCTAGTCACTCATTACTGAGTGTGTGTATGTACAGTTGAAGTCGGAAGATAACATACACCTTAGTCCGTCTTAGGTCAGTTAGGATCAACACTTTATTTTAAGAATGTGAAATGTCAGAATAATAGTAGAGAGAATTATTTATTTCAGCTTTTATTTCTTTCATCACATTCCCAGTGGGTCAGAAGTTTACATACACTCAATTAGTATTTGGTAGCATTGCCTTTAAATTGTTTAACTTGGGTCAAATGTTTCGGGCAGCCTTCCACAATAAGTTGGGTGAATTTTGGCCCATTCCACCTGACAGAGCTGGTGTAACTGAGTCAGGTTTGTGGGCCTCCTTGCTCGCGCATGCTTTTTCAGTTCTGCCCACACATTTTCTATGGGATTGAGGTCAGGGCTTTGTGATGGTCACTCCAATACCTTGACTTTGTTGTCCTTAAGCCATTTTTCCACAACTTTGGAAGTATGCTTGAGGTCATTGTCCATTTGGAAGACCCATTTGTGACCAAGATTTAACTTCCTGACTGATGTCTTGAGATGTTGCTTCATATATCCACATAATTGTCCATCCACATAATTGTCCCTCCTCATGATGCCATCTATTTTGTGAAGTGCACCAGTCCCTCCTGCAGCAAAGCACCCCCACAACATGATTCTGCCATCCCCGTGCCTTACGGTTGGGATGGTGTTCTTCGGGTTGCAAGCCTCCCCCTTGTTCCTCCAAACATAACGATGGTCATTATGGCCAAACAGTTCTATTTTTGTTTCATCAGACCAGAGGACATTTCTCCAAAAAGTACATTCTTTGTCCCCATGTGCAGTTGCAAACCGTAGTCTGGCTTTTTTATGGCGGTTTTGGAGCAGTGGCTTCTTCCTTGCTGAGCGGCCTTTCAGGTTATGTCGACTCGTTTTACTGTGAATATAGATACTTTTGTACCTGTTTCCTCCAGCATCTTCACAAGATCCTTTGCTGTTGTTCTGGGATTGATTTGCACTTTTCGCACCAAGGTACCTTCATCTCTAGGAGACAGAACGCATCTCCTTCCTGAGTGGTATGACAGCTGCGTGGTCCCATGGTGTTTATACTTGCCTACTATTGTTTGTACATATGAATGTGGTACCTTCAGGCGTTTGGAAATTGCTCCCAAAGATGAACCAGACTTGTGGAGGTCTACAGGTCTTGGGAAAATCAAAAGGAATAAGCCTTGATGTCAAGCAAAGAGGCACTGAGTTTGAAGGTAGGCCTTGAAATACATCCACAGGTACACCTCCAATTGACTCAAATGATGTCAATTAGCCTATCAGAAGCTTCTAAAGTCATGACATCAAGCTGTTTAAAGGCACAGTCAACTTAGTGTATGTAAACGTCTGACCCACTGGAATTGTGATACAGTGAATTATAAGTGAAATAATCTGTCTGTAAACAATTGTTGGAAGAATTACTTGTGCTGTGCACAAAGTAGATGTCCTAACCGACTTGCCTAAACTATAGTTTGTTAACAAGACATTTGTGGAGTGGTTGAAAAAAACGAGTTAATGACTCCAACCTATGTAAATTTCCGACTTCAACTGTATGTATCTGTGCACATGCGTGTGTGTGTGTGTGTGTGTGTGTGTGTGTGTGTGTGTGTGCGTGCGCGCGTGCGTGCGTGTGTGACCATATGTCTGTGTGTGTGTGCCCGTATGTTACCTGGGAATTGTTACTCGATGTCTCCATCTTCTCCTGTGACTTGTCCCTGGCCAGCTTCGCTGCTTCCTTCACTTCCTGGAACTTCTCAGCAAACTGAAACAAGATGAGAAAAATAAACAAGGAAAAAGATTAATACATGTTCAAATATAAAAACATAAATCACTGGAGACAAGCGATGTGTGTGTGTCGCTTAATGATGATGTAATCACATGTCCCCAATGGAACCTGGTCTAAAGTAGTGCACCATCACCCCTATAGAGACAAGCGATGTGTGTGTGTGTCGCTTAATGATGATGTAATCACATGTCCCCAATGGAACCTGGTCTAAAGTAGTGCACCATCACCCCTATAGAGACAAGCGATGTGTGTGTGTCGCTTAATGATGATGTAATCACATGGCCCCACTGGAACCTAGTCTAAAGTAGTGCACCATCACCCCTATAGGCCTTAGTCTAAAGTAGTGCACCATCACCCCTATAGGCCTTGGTCTAAAGTAGTGCACCATCAGCCCTATAGGCCTTAGTCTAAAGTAGTGCACCATCAGCCCTATAGGCCTTAGTCTAAAGTAGTGCACTATAAAGAGAATAGGGTGCCGTTGGGATGTAACCATGGTGGAGATGAGGTGAGTTACTGTGACATGATGAGCTCAGGGACAAACTAGACCATCTACTATTTATTCATTGTAAAATATGTGAAGGATAAAATCCCATGAGATGATTAATCAACTCATATCCAAGGTGGTTCCCAAACAACAACAACAACAAATACTGGACCAAACAAACACAGAGGTAGTGACGGAATGGCTTTATGTTGCCGGTAGTGACGGAACGGCTTTATGTTGCCGGTAGTGACGGAACGGCTTTATGTTGCCGGTAGTGACGGAACGGCTTTATGTTGCCGGTAGTGACGGAATGGCTTTATGTTGCCGGTAGTGACGGAATGGCTTTATGTTGCCGGTAGTGACGGAATGGCTTTATGTTGCCGGTAGTGACGGAATGGCTTTATGTTGCCGGTAGTGACGGAATGGCTTTATGTTGCCGGTAGTGACGGAATGGCTTTATGTTGCCGGTAGTGACGGAACGGCTTTATGTTGCCGGTAGTGACGGAACAGCTATATCTTAACAGTAGTGATGAAATAGCTTTGTCTTTTTAAAATTGTAACAGAAAATCAATGAACCAATCAGTACCTTGGCCAGCTGCTGCTCGGAGGCGAACCCCAGTCCGAACACTGTGTTGGCTCTGCTGTCAGCCCATTGGCCAAACTTCTGGGAGGTCTTGGTGAAGGTCATGTTTGGGGTGATGGTGCTGTTGATGATCACCTGAAGGGAGACAGGAAATGACACGTTAGTAGGAGATGCGGTGGTGCCCCTGGAGCAGCTTGAGGGGATTAGTGCCTTGCTCAAGGGCACAACGGAAATACCTGGAGCAGCTTGAGGGGGTTAGTGCCTTGCTCAAGGGCACAACGGAAATATCTGGAGCAGCTCGAGGGGGTACGTGCCTTGCTGGGCCACAGGGACATGGAATCGGGTCAAAGCACAAACAGTTTGGGAAACCTCAGTTGGCAGCCAGTTTGGGAAACCAGTTTGGGAAACCTCAGTTGGCAGCCAGTTTGGGAAATCAGTTTGGGAAACCAGTTTGGGAAACCAGTTTGGGAAACCTCAGTTGGCAGCCAGTTTGGGAAACCTGTTTGGGTAACCAGTTTGGGAAACCTCAGTGGGCCACAGTTTTGCATGTGCACACCTGGGGTGTAATCATTTGTCCAAACACTAAAACAAGAGTTTCTATTGGACAAATTCAGGTAGGTCCCTCCCTATTTCATTCCATTTACGAAACTTTTTGCAACAGAATAAGCCCCTGAAGTCCTTTGGTGTTCGCCAGGCATAATGGGACCCATCTCGTCCAAAAAGGTTGACTCCAGTTTGCCAAAAAGCACCTGGATGATCATCAAGACTCTTGGAAGAATGTTCTATGGACATATGAGTCAAAAGTATAACTTTTTGGACGACATGGGTCCAAATTATGCCTGGCGAAAACCAAACACTTCATTCCCCAGAACCTCATGCCAAAGGTCAAGCATGGTGGTGGTGTGATGGTTTGGGGTCCAGCATGGTGGTGGTGTGATGGTTTGGGGCCCAGCATGGTGATGGTGGTGTGATGGTTTGGGGTCCAGCATGGTGATGGTGGTGTGATGGTTTGGGGTCCAGCATGGTGATGGTGGTGTGATGGTTTGGGGTCAGCATGGTGATGGTGGTGTGGTGGTTTGAGGAGGATTTGCTGCCTCAGGATCTAAGCGACTTGCCTTAATAGAAGGAACCATGAATTCTGCTCTGTATCAGATAATTCTACAGGAGAATGTCAGGCCATCTGTTTGTGAGCTGAAGCTGAAGCACAGCTGGGACATGCAGCAAGACAACGATCCAAAACATCAAGTCTATATGAAAATGGCTAAAAAGCAAAACACATTTGAAGTTTTGGAATGGCCTAGTCAAAGTCCAGACCTAATACCAACGGAGATGTTGTGGCAGGACTTGAAACGAGCAGTTCAAAAACCCCACGAGTTACAGCAGTTCTGCATGGAAGAGTGGGCCGAAAAACTGACGTGAGAGACTGATCAACTACAGGAAGCGTTTGGTTGGAGTCGTCGCAGATACAAGGTGGAGCAACCAGTTACTGAGTGTCCTCGGGGCAATTACTTTTACACACTGGGGCATTGAGTGTTGCATAACTTTGTTCATCAAAGAAATTAAACAAGTATATGAATTGTTGTCTTATTTGTTCACTCAGGTTCCCTTTATCTAATATTAGGTTTTGGTTGAAGATCTGACAACATTCCAGTATAAAAAAATATGCAAAAGTAGAGAAAATTAGAAAGTGGGGCCAATATTTTTTCACAACACTGTATTATATTACTTTTGGTTCTGGTTGGGACTGGACTGGGACTGGACTGGGACTGGGATTGGGACTGGACTGGGACTGGGACTGGGATTGGGACTGGGACTGGACTGGGACTGGGATTGGGACTGGGACTGGACTGGGACTGGACTGGGACTGGACTGGGATTGGGATTGGGACTGGGACTGGGACTGGGACTGGGATTGGGACTGGGACGGGACTGGGACTGGGATTGGGACTGGGACTGGACTGGGACTGGGATTGGGACTGGGACTGGACTGGGACTGGGATTGGGACTGGACTGGGACTGGACTGGGACTGGGACTGGGACTGGACTGGGACTGGGACTGGGACTGGACTGGGACTGGGACTGGGATTGGACTGGGACTGGGACTGGACTGGGACTGGGACTGGGACTGGACTGGGACTGGGACTGGACTGGGACTGGGACTGGACTGGGACTGGGACTGGGCTGGGACTGGGACTGGGATTGGGACTGGACTGGGACTGGACTGGACTGGGACTGGGACTGGGCTGGGACTGGACTGGGACTGGGACTGGGACTGGGACTGGACTGGGACTGGACTGGGACTGGGATTGGGACTGGACTGGGACTGGACTGGGACTGGGCTGGGACTGGACTGGACTGGGACTGGACTGGGACTGGGACTGGGACTGGGCTGGGACTGGGGGACTGGGACCTGGACTGGGACCTGGACTGGGACTGGACTGGGACTGGGACTGGGACTGGGACTGGGCTGGGACTGGGATGGGACTGGGACGGGATGGGACTGGGACTGGGACTGGACTGGGACTGGGACTGGGACTGGACTGGTTCTGGACTGGGCTGGGACGGGACTGGGACTGGGCTGGGACTGGACTGGGCCTGGGCTGGGCTGGCAAAGACACACCTTATCCCACTGTGCAGAACAGCATGGGTCTGTGTTCTCCATGGAAAAGATGAGCAGAAGTGCTCCTATTGACAAATATAAAATAGATTTTTTTCCGCCCCACAAGGCTTTCAGTTTCCTGTTTGTTGTTGTTGACACAAGCCACAACTTATTTTTGTTCTCAGTACATCTAAAATAATCTTCTTGTACAAGATTCAGAAGTGAAGCTAACCGTTTAGCTTCTAAAATACAACTCTGGCCAAAGATCAAGCTCTTATTCAGCATCAGAAATCAAAGTAAAAGTGAAATAACTCTAACAGCTTTTTGGGCAAAAAAACCTAAAATAAACCCCACTTCTGCGAACAGACTCCTTCCCTTCTGAACTCCAGAGAAAGAGAGAAACATTTCCATAATAACACAATGACAAGAGAAAGAGCTGGAGGCTTTATGTAATCTGAAGAGGAACAGAGTAATATCAGGACCATTAGATTGGTTTCCTTCAGAGTCTCTGCTGCACACACACACACACTCACACACACACACACACACACACACACACACACACACACACACACACACACACACACACACTCACACACACACACACTCTCTCTCACACACACACACACACTCTCTCTCACACACACACACACACACACACACACACACACACACACACACACACACACACACACACACACACACTCTCTCACACACACACACACTCACACTCACACTCACACTCACACACACACACACACACACGCTCTCTCTCACACACACACACACACACACACACAGCCTCCAACTATGTCCAGTATGCACGTGTCCACACAGCCCACTGACCCTTATAATGGTCATTACGACTCCCAAGCCCATATCCCAAAAAGGCACCCTATTCACTAGCACCCTATTCACGAGCATTATAGAACTCTGGTCTAAAGTAGTGCACTATGTAGGGAATAGGGAGTCATTTGGGACACAAGCCCTTCTCGGTTACAGTGTAGTCCAGCTGTTAAACTAGTAGCTGTTTAACAGGCCTGTTACTGTAGCATAATTACATGTATTAATAGTCTAATGATAGACTGTCTCCTAAACGGTCCTGAGGGCCCAGGTCTAGGGAATAGGGCTCTGGTAGTACATCACTATATAGGGAATAGGGCTCTGGTCTATAGTAGTATCACTATATAGGGAATAGAGCTCTGGTCTATAGTAGTACCACCATATAGGGAATAGGGCTCTGGTCTATAGTAGTACCACTATATAGGGAATAGGGCCCTGGTCTATAGTAGTACACTATATAGGGAATAGGGCCCTGGTCTAAAGTAGTGCACTATATAGGGAATAGGGCCCTGGTCTAAAGTAGTGCACTATATAGGGAATAGGGCCCTGGTCTAAAGTAGTGCACTATATAGGGAATAGGGCTCTGGTCTATAGTAGTACCACTATATAGGGAATAGAGCCCTGGTCTAAAGATACTATATAGGGAATATGGATCTGGTCTATAGTAGTAGCACTATATAAGGAATAGAGCCCTGGTATATAGTAGTACCACTATATAGGGAATAGGGCCCTGGTCTATAGTAGTGCACTATATAGGGAATAGGGTGCTATTTGGGACAGAGCCAGTGTTTCCGGGAGAGAAGTGAGTCACTGAGACTGTGATATGGTAAGGAGCGTGATTGATGAAACTGATATAGATGAATAATCTACTGGTAAGGAGAAGAGTCCCAGGGTGTGTATGACAACACAGAAACCTCCAGAGTAGTGGACTCGAGTTACATGACTTGGACTCGAGTCTGACTCGAGTCACACATTCGATGACTTGAGACTGGGAGACTCAAGACTTGGGGACTTTGTCTTTGACTTGAGACTTGGGGACTTGAGACTTTGACTTGAGACTGATGACTTGAAATTCTGTGGCCGGGTTTTGTAACATTTTGTCACCCATTTTGTGGCACAGTCTCCAAGGATTACTCTCCGCGCCGCCAGAGATATCAGCCGTAGAGGCTGCACATTGCACATTGCAAAAAAATACAAATAAACCTGCAACAGATTGACTAGTGAACTGCACAGTCGGCCCTCTGATTGGACCAGAAAACTGTCAATCAATACAGATCAGGTGACGTAGCGCAGTGCTTCTCAACGTGGGTCACGAGTATGAAACTGAATGGGAATTTTTTAATCCATATTTTAAATTGTCTACAGATACCACACACACCTAAGCCTATTTGATCTGGTTTCCTACGGTATCGCACCAAATTAGTGTCTAAAAAAAACAACTCATCTGTGTTTCAGAATCAACTAGTTGCGCGTCTTGACTGTTGACCAAGGACCAGTGATCGGCATTAGCTGCTCAAAGGAGGGCGCGCAGATTCAGATGAGTCTCCAGATGAGTCTCCAGACAGCAGATCCAGATGAGTCTCCACATGAGTCTCCACATGAGTCTCCACATGAGTCTCCACATGAGTCTCCACATGAGTCTCCACATGAGTCTCCAGACAGCAGATCCACATGAGCCTCCAGATGAGTCTCCAGACAGCAGATCTAGATGAGTCTCCAGACAGCAGATCCAGATGAGTCTCCAGATGAGTCTCCAGACATCAGATCCAGATGAGTCTCCAGACATCAGATCCAGATGAGTCTCCAGACAGCAGATCCAGATGAGTCTCCAGATGAGTCTCAGATGAGTACTATTGGCATAGTAAATGTGCATAGTAAATACACATAGTAAATACTCATAGTAAATACTCATAGTAAATACTCATAGTAAATACTCATAGTAAATACGCAGCTCTACAAACTGTTTGGGGATCCAGGATATGAACTGTTGACCTTGAAGCTCAGCAGCAATGAGGCAACAATTACTAGACCAGACCTACTCGTCTTCAGTATGAGATGGAGATGAAGCTGCATTACTAGACCAGACCTACTGGTCTTCAGTATGAGATGGAGATGAAGCTGCATTACTAGACCAGACCTACTGGTCTTCAGTATGAGATGGAGATGAAGCTGCATTACTAGACCAGACCTACTGGTCTTCAGTATGAAATGGAGACGAAGCTGCATTACTAGACCAGACCTACTGGTCTTCAGTATGAAATGGAGATGAAGCTGCATTACTAGACCAGACCTACTGGTCTTCAGTATGAGATGGAGATGAAGCTGCATTTGGAATCTGTTCAAATGTATTATGACATATTCAAAATATGTTGTAGACAAAATAATGAAAATGTCTGTGCTACTGTGCTGCTGCTCCAGTTTCAACTGTTCTGCCTTATTATTATTCGACCATGCTGGTCATTTATGAACATTTGAACATCTTGGCCATGTTCTGTTATAATCTCCACCCGGCACAGCCAGAAGAGGACTGGCCAACCCACATAGCCTGGTTCCTCTCTAGGTTTCTTCCTAGGTTTTGGCCTTTCTAGGGAGTTTTTCCTAGCCACCGTGCTTCTACACCTGCATTGCTTGCTGTTTGGGGTTTTAGGCTGGGTTTCTGTACAGCACTTTGAGATATCAGCTGATGTACGAAGGGCTATATAAATAAATTTGATTTGATTTGATTTGGTAGCATCAATACATAGACAAAGATGTGTAATTGAACAAGCTATTGAATGTGTAGTTTATTTTACTTGAAAAAACATTCTAGTTGGGACTCGACTCGAGACTCAAACCGTTCTAGTTGGGACTCAAACCGTTCTAGTTGGGACTCAAACCGTTCTAGTTGGGACTAGACTGGAGACTCAAACCGTTCTAGTTGGGACTCAAACTCAAACCGTTCTAGTTGGGACTCGACTCGAGACTCAAACCGTTCTAGTTGGGACTCGACTCGAGACTCAAACCGTTCTAGTTGGGACTCGACTCGAGACTCAAACAGTTCTAGTTGGGACTGGGACTCAAACAATTCTAGTTGGCACTCGACTCGAGACTCAAACAGTTCTAGTTGGGACTCGACTCGAGACTCAAACCGTTCTAGTTGGGACTCGACTCGAGACTCAAACCGTTCTAGTTGGGACTCGACTCGAGACTCAAACCGTTCTAGTTGGGACTCGAATTGAGACTCTGACCTTGCGACTGGAAAAATAGTGACTTGGGCCCACCTCTGGAAAACTCCACATGAAATGGAATCATATCACACACACACACACACACACACACACACACACACACACACAGCGAGAACGAGAACCCACCCTCAAACACTCCTAAACAAAGAAAACACTCTCTCTGTCTCGGAGCAGCACAGAGAACTGATCCCAACAATTAAGAGACAACACAAGACATGTTAATTACTATGCACCCCTTGTCTCATAGCAACATGGCCCTGCTCCAAAATTAGGACTAGGAATAACTGACAACCGCTGTCCTCCTCTCATTCTTCCTCTTCCTCCTCCTCTCTCTCTTCCTTTCTCCTCCTCTTCCTCCTCTTCTCTCCCTCCCTCATCACCCGTCTCCCTCTTTCCCCTCCATCTCTTTGTCAACCCCCATCTCTACCCCTCAACCCCCATCTCTACCCCTCACCCTCCTGCCTCTCCCTCATCCTCCTGCCTCTCCCTCATCCCCCTGCCTCTCCCTCACCCTCCTGCCTCTCCCTCACCCTCCTGCCTCTCCCTCACCCTCCTGCCTCTCCCTCACCCTCCTGCCTCTCCCTCACCTCCTGCCTCTCCCTCACCCTCCCTGCCTCTCCCTCATCTCCTCATCCTCCTGTCTCTCCTCCTCTCCCCGTCTCTCCCTCACCCTCCTGTCTCTCCCTCCTGTCTCTCCCTGCCTCAACCTCCTGTCTCTCCCTGCCTCACCCTCATCTCCCTGCCTCACCCTCATCCCCCTGCCTCTCCCTCATCCCCCTGCCTCTCCCTCATCCCCCTGCCTCTCCCTCATCCCCCTGCCTCTCCCTCATCCCCCTGCCTCTCCCTCATCCCCCTGCCTCATCCTCCTGCCTCTGTCTCTCCCTCACCCTCCTGCCTCTCCCTCATCCTCCTGCCTCTCCCTCATCCTCCTGCCTCTCCCTCACCCTCCTGCCTCTCCCTCACCCTCCTGCCTCTCCCTCACCCTCCTGCCTCTCCCTCATCATCCTGTCTCTCTCCTCCTCTCCCTGTCTCTCCCTCATCCTCCTGCCTCTCCCTCATCATCCTGTCTCTGTCCTCCTCTCACTGTCTCTCCCTTCTTTTTATATTTCCCTCACCACCCCATCTCCCTCTCTACCGAGGAGCTAACACTTATCTTTTTTTCCAGAGCTCAGACCTCACAGAGAGACCTCACACCCTCACACCTCACTGAGAGCTCAGAACACTGTCCAAATCAGACATGCATGACAAATCCCCAGAGCTTTGTATTTCCAATAAAAGGCTCTGTAAAACACAAGGTCAGACAAGAGAACTTGAAGAGACGGGGAGTTAGACAACAACCTTTACTGACATGCCTTAGAGACACAGCTCAGCTTGTTGTCAAGGTTATCTAGAGGTGACTGTTGCTAGGGGTCGAGGAAGACCCTCTCTGAGAGGTCAAAGAATTTGAAATTAGCATGTATGTTTTCTACGCATGCACACAACCATCCTCCTCCTCCTCCTATCCTCCTCGCCCTCCTATCCTCCCCCTCCTACTATCCTCGCCCTCCTATCCTCACCCTCCTATCCTCCTCCTCCTCCTATCCTCGCCCTCCTACCCTCCTCCTCCTATCCTCACCCTCCTATCCTCCTCCTCCTATCCTCGCCCTCCTACCCTCCTCCTCCTATCCTCGCTCTCCTACCCTCGCCCTCCTATCCTCCTCCTATCCTCGCCCTCCAACCCTCGCCCTCCTATCCTCGCCCTCCTATCCTTCTACCCTCGCCCTCCTACCCTCCTATCCTCGCCCTCCTATCCTCATCCTCCTATCCTTGCCCTCCTACCCTCCTATCCTCGCCCTCCTATCCTCATCCTCCTATCCTTGCCCTCCTACCCTCCTATCCTCGCCCTCCTCCTATCCTCGCCCTCCTGTCCTCCTATCCTCCCTCCTATCCCTCGCCCTCCTACCGTCCTATCCTCGCCCCCTACCGTCCTATCCTCGCCCTCCTATCCTCGCCCTCCTCGCCCTCCTATCCTCCTATCCTATCCTCACCCTCCTATCCTCGCCCTCCTATCCTCGCCCTCCTATCCTCGCCCTCCTACCGTCCTATCCTCTCCCTCCTATCCTCACCCTCCTATCCTCCTACCCCCACCCTCCTATCCTCTCCCTCCTATCCTCCTACCCCCACCCTCCTATCCTCTCCCTCCTTCCTATCCTCGCCCTCCTAACCTCCCATCCTCCTACCCTCCCATCCTCCTACCCTCCTATTGTCCGCCTCCTACCCTCCCATCCTCCTACCCTCCTATCGTCCACCCCTTATATCCTCCAACCTTATATCCTCCAACCTTATATCCTCCACCTCCTACCCTCCCCCCTCCTACCCATTCAATCCTCTCCCCCTCCCACCCTCCACCCATTCTATCCTCCTCCCTCAAATCCTCCACCCATCCTATCCTCCTCCCTCAAATCCTCCACCCATCCTATCCTCCCCCTTATCTTCCCCCTCCTATCCTCCTATCTTCCACCCCCTCCTATCCTCTACCCCTACCCTCCCCCTCCTACCCTCCACCCCTACCCTCCCCCTCCTACCCTTCTATCCTCTACCCCTACCACCCTCCTATCCTCTACCCCTACCACCCTCCTATCCTCTACCCCTACCACCCTCCTATCCTCTACCCCTACCACCCTCCTATCCTCTACCCCAACCCTCCTATTGTCCCCCTCCTACCCTCCTATCCTCTACCCTCCTACCCTCTTCCCCTACCCTCCTACCCTCTTCCCCTACCCTCCTATCCTCTACCCCTACCCTCCTACCCTCCCCCTCCTACCCTCTACCCTCCTATTCTCCCCCTCCTACCCTCTACCCCTACCCTCCTATACCCCCCTACCCTCCTATTCTCCCCCCTCCTACCCTCCTATTCTCCCCCTCCTACCCTCCTACCCCCTATGGTCCCTAGTCCCCTACGGTCCCTGGTCCCCTACGGTCCCCTACCCCCTATGGTCCCCTACCCCCTATGGTCCCTGGTCCCCCTACGGTCCCTGGTCCCCTACGGTCCCTGGTCCCCTACCCCTATGGTCCCTGGTCCCCTACAGTCCCCTACCCCTATGGTTCCTGGTCCCCTACAGTCCCTGGTCCCCTACCCCTATGGTCCCCGGTCCCCTACGGTCCCCTACCCCCTATGGTCCCTGGTCCCCTACCCCCTATGGTCCCCTACCCCCTATGGTCCCTGGTCCCCTGGAGCTAGAAACACCAGCATTACGGTCCCTGGTCCCCTAGAAACACGGTCCCTGGTCCCCTACCCCTATGGTCCCCTACCCCCTACGGTCCCCTACCCCTACAGTCCCTGGTCCCCTATGGTCCCCTACCCCCTACGGTCCCCTACCCCCTACGGTCCCCTACCCCCTACGGTCCCTGGTCCCCGGTCCCCTACCCCTATGGTCCCTCGTTCCCTAGTTGTGGCTCATCCTCTATAACTACGGCTGTAAAACATGATTTTATTCATATACTGTCTACACGGTCTCTTACACACACAGGACTCTGGTACTGGAGCTAGAAACACCAGCATTACTACACGGTCTCTTCCACACACAGGACTCTGGTACTGGAGCTAGAAACACCAGCATTACTGCACTGTTGGAGCTAGAAACACCAGTATTACTACACTGTTGGAGCTAGAAACACCAGCATTACTACACTGTTGGAGCTAGAAACACCAGCATTACTGCACTGTTGGAGCTAGAAACACCAGCATTACTACACTGTTGGAGCTAGAAACACCAGCATTACTACACTGTTGGAGCTAGAAACACCAGGATTACTGCACTGTTGGAGCTAGAAACACCAGCATTACTACACTGTTGGAGCTAGAAACACAAGCATTACTGCACTGTTGGAGCTAGAAACACCAGCATTACTACACTGTTGGAGCTAGAAACACCAGCATTACTACACTGTTGGAGCTAGAAACACCAGCATTACTACACTGTTGGAGCTAAACACCAGCATTACTACACTGTTGGAGCTAAACACCAGCATTACTACACTGTTGGAGCTAAACACCAGCATTACTACACTGTTGGAGCTAAACACCAGCATTACAACACTGTTGGAGCTAAACACCAGCATTACTACACTGTTGGAGACAGAAACACCAGCATTACTACACTGTTGGAGACAGAAACACCAGCATTACTACACTGTTGGAGCTAGAAACACCAGCATTACTACACTGTTGGAGACAGAAACACCAGCATTACTACACTGTTGGAGCTAGAAACACCAGCATTACTACACTGTTGGAGCTAGAAACACCAGCATTACTACACTGTTGGAGCTAGAAACACCAGCATTACTACACTGTTGGAGCTAGAAACACCAGCATTACTACACTGTTGGAGCTAGAAACACCAGCATTACTACACTGTTGGAGCTAGAAACACCAGCATTACTACACTGTTGGAGCTAGAAACACCAGCATTACTACACTGTTGGAGCTAGAAACACCAGCATTACAACACTGTTGGAGCTAGAAACACCAGCATTACTACACTGTTGGAGCTAGAAACACCAGCATTACTACACTGTTGGAGCTAGAAACACCAGCATTACTACACTGTTGGAGCTAGAAACACCAGCATTACTACACTGTTGGAGCTAGAAACACCAGCATTACTACACTGTTGGAGCTAGAAACACCAGCATTACTACACTGTTGGAGCTAGAAACACCAGCATTACTACACTGTTGGAGCTAGAAACACCAGCATTACTACACTGTTGGAGCTAGAAACACCAGCATTACTACACTGTTGGAGCTAGAAACACCAGCATTACTACACTGTTGGAGCTAGAAACACCAGCATTACTACACTGTTGGAGCTAGAAACACCAGCATTACTACACTGTTGGAGCTAGAAACACCAGCATTACTACACTGTTGGAGACAGAAACACCAGCATTACTACACTGTTGGAGCTAGAAACACCAGCATTACAACAACACTGTTGGAGCTAGAAACACCAGCATTACTACACTGTTGGAGCTAAACACCAGCATTACTACACTGTTGGAGCTAAACACCAGCATTACTACACTGTTGGAGCTAGAAACACCAGCATTACAACACTGTTGGAGCTAGAAACACCAGCATTACTACACTGTTGGAGCTAGAAACACCAGCATTACTACACTGTTGGAGCTAAACACCAGCATTACTACACTGTTGGAGCTAAACACCAGCATTACTACACTGTTGGAGCTAAACACCAGCATTACTACACTGTTGGAGCTAAACACCAGCATTACAACACTGTTGGAGCTAAACACCAGCATTACTACACTGTTGGAGCTAGAAACACCAGCATTACAACACTGTTGGAGACAGAAACACCAGAGTAACACCATTACTCTGCACCTGCGAAAACATCTGAGTGGCGCAGGGGTCTAAGGCACTGCATCCCAGTGCAAGAGGTCTCACTACAGTCCCTGGTTCGAATCTAGGCTGTATCACATCCAGCCGTGATTAGGAGTCCCATAGGGCGGCACACAATTGGCCCAGCGTTGTCCAGGTTTTAGCCGGAGTAGGCCATCTTTGTAAATAAGAATTTGTTCTTAACTGACTGACGCGACCAATTAAATGTGATTATGAAGTAGTGCACTAGATAGGGAATCGGGCGCCATGTGGGACTCATCCCAAGTCCCTGATAGAAGACTGGTACGTTCACAGGGAACAAAGGAGATTCAGTCTTCAGTATGTGTGTAAGATCTCTCTGTATGTGTGTAAGATCTCTGACATGTCATGGTTGTATGGTTGTATTCAGTATGTGTGTAAGATCTCTCTGTATGTGTGTAAGATCTCTGACATGTCATGGTTATATGTGTTAATGTAACTAACTGGAGTAGTCTGTCTCAATAAACCTGATCAAACACATGCAGGAGGAGAGAGACACACACAACACCCTCCTATCTTAGTTTTTCATTTCAACTGCGTAGGGTGGCTGTCTTCCCAAATCTGAAATCACCCACCCAGAGAGACAGAGAGAGACAGAGAGAGAGAGAGAGAGGGA
>NW_024608974.1:45000-94997 GCF_018296145.1 Oncorhynchus tshawytscha
TCCTTCTATTGGAGAGCTGAGTTGATTCTGTTCAGTTAGAACACTTCCTTCTATTGGAGAGCTGAGTTGATTCTGTTCAGTAGAACACTTCCTTCTATTGGAGAGCTGAGTTGATTCTGTTCAGTTAGAACACTTCCTTCTATTGGAGAGCTGAGTTGATTCTGTTCAGGTAGAACACTTCCTTCTATTGAGAGAGAGCTGAGTTGATTCTGTTCAGTTAGAACACTTCCTTCTATTGGAGAGCTGAGTTGATTCTGTTCAGGTAGAACACTTCCTTCTATTTTGAGAGCTGAGTTGATTCTGTTCAGGTAGAACACTTCTATTGGAGAGCTGAGTTGATTCTGTTCAGGGAACACTTCCTTCTAGAGACATTCTGTTCAGGTAGAACACTTCCTTCTATTGGAGAGCGGAGTTGAGTTAGAACACTTAATGGTAATGTTAATGTTCAGTAACAGGTCATGTTCAGTAGCTAGGAGGGGGTGGGTGGAAGCCTGACAATCCACAGAGACAGGTCATGTTCAGTAGCTAGGAGGGGGTGGGTGGAAGCCTGACAATCCACAGAGACAGGTCATGTTCAGTAGCTAGGAGGGGGTGGGTGGAAGCCTGACACTCCACAGAGACAGGTCATGTTCAGTAGCTAGGAGGGGGTGGGTGGAAGCCTGACAATCCACAGAGACAGGTCATGTTCAGTAGCTAGGAGGGGGTGGGTGGAAGCCTGACAATCCACAGAGACAGGTCATGTTCAGTAGCTAGGAGGGGGTGGGTGGAAGCCTGACAGTCCACAGAGACAGGTCATGTTCAGTAGCTAGGAGGGGGTGGGTGGAAGCCTGACAGTCCACAGAGACAGGTCATGTCCAGTAGCTAGGAGGGGGTGGGTGGAAGCCTGACAGTCCACAGAGACAGGTCATGTTCAGTAGCTAGGAGGGGGTGGGTGGAAGCCTGACAATCCACAGAGACAGGTCATGTCCAGTAGCTAGGAGGGGGTGGGTGGAAGCCTGACAGTCCACAGAGACAGGTCATGTTCAGTAGCTAGGAGGGGGTGGGTGGAAGCCTGACAGTCCACAGAGACAGGTCATGTTCAGTAGCTAGGAGGGGGTGGGTGGAAGCCTGACAATCCACAGAGACAGGTCATGTCCAGTAGCTAGGAGGGGGTGGGTGGAAGCCTGACAGTCCACAGAGACAGGTCATGTTCAGTAGCTAGGAGGGGGTGGGTGGAAGCCTGACAGTCCACAGAGACAGGTCATGTTCAGTAGCTAGGAGGGGGTGGGTGGAAGCCTGACAATCCACAGAGACAGGTCATGTTCAGTAGCTAGGAGGGGGTGGGTGGAAGCCTGACAGTCCACAGAGACAGGTAATGTCCAGTAGCTAGGAGGGGATGGGTGGAAGCCTGACATACACACCCCCTCCCCCTGACTAGCTGGGTTGTATAGTAACAGGTGATGGATCCCCCTCCCCTGACTAGCTGGGTTGTATAGTAACAGGTGATGGATCCCCCTCCCCCTGACTAGCTGGGTTGTATAGTAACAGGTGATGGATCCCCCTCCCCCTGACTAGCTGGGTTGTATAGTAACAGGTGATGGATCCCCCCCCCTGACTAGCTGGGTTGTATAGTAACAGGTGATGGACCCCCCTCCCTCCCCCTGACTAGCTGGGTTGTATAGTAACAGGTGATGGATCCCCCTCCCCCTGACTAGCTGGGTTGTATAGTAACAGGTGATGGATCCCCCTCCCCCTGACTAGCTGGGTTGTATAGTAACAGGTGATGCCCCCCTCCCCCTGACTAGCTGGGTTATATAGTAACAGGTGATGGATCCCCCTCCCCCTGACTAGCTGGGTTGTATAGTAACAGGTGATGGATTCCCCCTCCCCCTGACTAGCTGGGTTGTATAGTAACAGGTGATGCCCCCCTCCCCCTGACTAGCTGGGTTATATAGTAACAGGTGATGGATCCCCCTCCCCCTGACTAGCTGGGTTGTATAGTAACAGGTGATGGATTCCCCCTCCCCCTGACTAGCTGGGTTGTATAGTAACAGGTGATGGACCCCCCTCCCCCTGACTAGCTGGGTTGTATAGTAACAGGTGATGGATCCCCCTCCCCCTGACTAGCTGGGTTGTATAGTAACAGGTGATGGACCCCCTCCCCCTGACTAGCTGGGTTGTATAGTAACAGGTGATGGATCCCCCTCCCCCTGACTAGCTGGGTTGTATAGTAACAGGTGATGGACCCCCTCCCCCTGACTAGCTGGGTTGTATAGTAACAGGTGATGGATTTGTTCTCTGCATCATGCTCAGTGGGGTTTCACTGGCAGAGAGGAGAAAGGAGCCAGCATCAAGCTGATATTCATTTAGACACTGTAGCTGTTGGCAGGGTGAGGGGTGACAGTCTCACAGTATGTCAGACAGACAGAGAGAGAGACAGACAGAGAGAGACAGAGAGAGAGAGAGAGAGACCGAGAGAGACAGACAGAGAGAGACAGAGAGAGACAGACAGAGAGAGAGAACGCAAGAGAGCGAGAGTGTGTGTGTAAATATGGTGTGTGTAGGTGGGGTGCTCCAGGAGTTGCCCTCTATCCAACACACAGAAGTTGGTTGAGAGTAGGGCTGACCCCATTTAGTCGACTGGTCAATGGCTGTTGGCTGTTGGTCAGCTGAGATTTCTTTAGCCAAACAGTAGTAAAAATATATATAATAATGTCATGGTGTACAAGACGCCTGTCTGATTGACGCCTGTCTGATTGGACTGATCCATTGTGGAGAGGCCGTGGGGGATGGAACAGTCCATCACTAAGACCTGTGCTACTGAAATTCTATATGGTTACATTACATAAGAACAATGGTGCAACACTAAATAAAAATATTATTTTATAACAAATGTGCTTGGATAGCAGTCGCTGTCCGCGGTTCTGAAACATCAGTGCGCTGTTGAATTGGTGCCTTTTCCTGGACCATGTTGCTATGTGGATAAAACCAGAGTTAACCAGCATATTGGTGTTGAGAACAATGTGGCGGAGACAGCAGTGGAGTGAGGAGACGAGGAAAAGAGCACTTCCTCCTCAATTGTGTTAAACAATTAAAAGGCAAGGAAACGCCAACTTAATTCGGTCTATAATCAATAGCCTAACTGTTAAATGTGCCTGGCTTTAATAAATCATCCATTTATACACTACATATGCAATGTTCCAACATCTTGTGGATAGCTGCCCCGTTTCGAGTTCATTTGTCACGTCCTCTGCATCCATTTTGCCGTCACGTGTTCAGAGTTTGTTAGAACCAATTTATTGATGTGATTATGCTACGCTACGCTACGCTACAGGTCAGGTCCTATTGATGTGATTATGCTACGCTACGCTACAGGTCAGGTCCTATTGATGTGATTATGCTACGCTACAGGTCAGGTCCTATTGATGTGATTATGCTACGCTACAGGTCAGGTCCTATTGATGTGATTATGCTACGCTACAGGTCAGGTCCTATTGATGTGATTATGCTACGCTACAGGTCAGGTCCTATTGATGTGATTATGCTACGCTACAGGTCAGGTCCTATTGATGTGATTACGCTACGCTACAGGTCAGGTCCTATTGATGTGATTATGCTACGCTACGCTACAGGTCAGGTCCTATTGATGTGATTATGCTACGCTACGCTACAGGTCAGGTCCTATTGATGTGATTATGCTACGCTACGCTACAGGTCAGGTCCTATTGATGTGATTATGCTACGCTACGCTACAGGTCAGGTCCTATTGATGTGATTATGCTACGCTACAGGTCAGGTCCTATTGATGTGATTATGCTACGCTACAGGTCAGGTCCTATTGATGTGATTATGCTACAGGTCAGGTCCGCTACGCTACAGGTCAGGTCCTATTGATGTGATTATGCTACGCTACAGGTCAGGTCCTATTGATGTGATTATGCTACGCTACAGGTCAGGTCCTATTGATGTGATTACGCTACGCTACAGGTCAGGTCCTATTGATGTGATTATGCTACGCTACGCTACAGGTCAGGTCCTATTGATGTGATTATGCTACGCTACGCTACAGGTCAGGTCCTATTGATGTGATTATGCTACGCTACAGGTCAGGTCCTATTGATGTGATTATGCTACGCTACAGGTCAGGTCCTATTGATGTGATTACGCTACGCTACAGGTCAGGTCCTATTGATGTGATTACGCTACGCTACAGGTCAGGTCCTATTGATGTGATTACGCTACGCTACAGGTCAGGTCCTATTGATGTGATTATGCTACGCTACAGGTCAGGTCCTATTGATGTGATTATGCTACGCTACAGGTCAGGTCCTATTGATGTGATTATACTACAGGTCACGCTATTGACGCTACAGGTCAGGTCCTATTGATGTGATTATGCTACGCAGGTCAGGTCCTATTGATGTGATTATGCTACGCTACAGGTCAGGTCCTATTGATGTGATTATGCTACGCTACAGGTCAGGTCCTATTGATGTGATTATGCTACGCTACAGGTCAGGTCCTATTGATGTGATTATGCTACGCTACAGGTCAGGTCCTATTGATGTGATTATGCTACGCTACGCTACAGGTTAGGTCCTATTGATGTGACTATGCTACGCTACAGGTCAGGTCCTATTGATGTGATTATGCTACGCTACGCTACAGGTCAGGTCCTATTGATGTGATTACGCTACGCTACAGGTCAGGTCCTATTGATGTGACTATGCTACGCTACAGGTCAGGTCCTATTGATGTGATTATGCTACGCTACAGGTCAGGTCCTATCGATGTGATTATGCTACGCTACAGGTCAGGTCCTATTGATGTGATTATGCTTTTCAGTCGCTGGACGCTGCACAGGTCAGGTCCTATTGATGTGATTATATCATTACGCACGCAGCAGGTCAGGTCCTCATTGATCTTAAATGATTTTACGCTAACGCTCAGACAAGGTCAGGTCCTATTGATGTGATTAAAACACGCTACGCTAAGACAGGTCAGGTCCTATTGATGTGATTACGCTACGCTACAGGTCAGGTCCTATTGATGTGATTATGCTACGCTCCACAGGTCAGGTCCTATTGATGTGATTACGCTACGCTACAGGTCAGGTCCTATTGATGTGATTATGCTACGCAGACAGGTCAGGTCCTATTGATGTGATTACGCTACGCTCCAGACAGCCAGACAGACAGGTCAGGTCCTATTGATGTGATTACGCTACGCTACAGGTCAGGTCCTATTGATGTGATTACAGCTACGCTCCAGACAGGTCAGGTCCTATTGATGTGATTACGCTCTACAGGTCAGGTCCTATTGATGAGACATTACGCTACGCTCCAGACAGGTCAGGTCCTATTGATGTGATTATGCTACGCTCCAGACAGGTCAGGTCCTATTGATGACATTACGCCACGCTCCAGACAGGTCAGGTCCTATTGAGCCAGCCAGAGATTACGCCACGCACAGGTCAGGTCCTATTGATGTGACATTACGCCTACGCTCCAGACAGCCAGACAGGTCAGGTCCTATTGATGTGATTATGCTACGCTCCACAGGTCAGGTCCTATTGATGTGATTATGCTACGCAGAGACACGCTACAGATCAGGTCCTATTGATGTGATTATGCTACGCTACGCTACAGGTCAGGTCCTATTGATGTGATTATGCTACGCAGAGACACGCCAGACGCCACAGGTCAGGTCCTATTGATGTGATTACAGCCAGACAGAGACATCCGCCAGACGCTACGCTCCAGACAGGTCAGGTCCTATTGATGTGATTATGCTACAGCTACGCTCCAGACAGGTCAGGTCCTATTGATGTGATTATGCTACGCTCCAGACAGGTCAGGTCCTATTGATGTGATTATGCTACGCTACAGGTCAGGTCCTATTGATGTGATTATGCTACGCTACAGGTCAGGTCCTATTGATGTGATTATGCAGACACGCTACAGGTCAGGTCCTATTGATGTGATTATGCTACGCAGACAGGTCAGGTCCTATTGATGTGATTATGCTACGCCAGACAGGTCAGGTCCTATTGATGTGATTATGCTACGCTACAGGTCAGGTCCTATTGATGTGATTATGCTACGCTACAGGTCAGGTCCTATTGATCTGATTATGCTACGCCAGACAGGTCAGGTCCTATCGATGTGATTATGACTACGCTACGCTACAGGTTAGGTCCTATTGATGTGACTATGGTACGCTACAGGTCAGGTCCTATTGATGTGATTATGCTACGCTACAGGTCAGGTCCTATTGATGTGACTATGCCACGCAGACAGGTCAGGTCCTATTGGTCACGCACATGTGATGCATACATGTGTCACGTAAAGAGAGCGATAGGGGTTGAGGGAATGTTTTTCCTAAAACAAAATGAGGGATTTCAGTAACAGAACTTTTCAGTCAGAAATGGCAACATGGACAGCTGCAGCAGAGAGACTAAACGAGTCACACAGTCACTCGCTGTAAAAAACATAAATATATCATTAACACAGAGCAGCAAGTCTGAGCACAATCAAATCAGATGCGCTCGGACTCCCTCTACTCATTCGCGTGTCTTAAATGATTTCATCAAACAGTTCGCTTAAAGCATCAGACAAGCTCAGTGAATATAGTTGATTTGATTGAAACACAGAGGATGCGTCTGGTTGCCTAAGATAGTTTGTTGTTGTTGTTGTTGTTGTTGTTGTTGTTGTTGTCGGGGACAACCCTAGTTGAGAGAGGAAAGAGATAAACATTTGTTTCAGTCATTTCACCAGCCGTACAGCCCTGTTCCATGTGACACAGCCAGCTGTCCAGACAGAGACATCCGTCCAGACAGCCAGACAGAGACATCCGTCCAGACAGCCAGACAGAGACATCCGTCCAGACAGCCAGACAGAGACATCCGTCCAGACAGCCAGAGACATCCGTCCAGACAGCCAGACAGAGACATCCGTCCAGACAGTCAGACAGAGACAGTCCAGACAGCCAGACAGAGACATCCGTCCAGGCAGCCAGACAGAGACATCCGTCCAGACAGCCAGACAGAGACATCCGTCCAGACAGCCAGACAGAGACATCCGTCCAGACAGCCAGAGACAGAGACATCCAGACAGCCCGTCCAGACAGCCAGACAGAGACATCCGTCCAGACCAGACAGCCAGACAGAGACATCCGTCCAGACAGCCAGACAGAGACATCCGTCCAGACAGCCAGACAGAGACATCCGTCCAGACAGCCAGACAGAGACATCCGTCCAGACAGCCAGACAGAGACATCCGTCCAGACAGCCAGACAGAGACATCCGTCCAGACAGCCAGACAGAGACATCCGTCCAGACAGCCAGACAGAGACATCCGTCCAGACAGCCAGACAGAGACATCCGTCCAGACAGCCAGACAGAGACATCCGTCCAGACAGCCAGACAGAGACATCCGTCCAGACAGCCAGACAGAGACATCCGTCCAGACAGCCCAGAGACATCCGTCCAGACAGTCCAGACAGCCAGAGACATCCAGTCCAGACAGTCCAGACAGAGACATCCGTCCAGACAGCCAGACAGAGACATCCGTCCAGACAGCCAGACAGAGACATCCGTCCAGACAGCCAGACAGAGACATCCGTCCAGACAGCCAGACAGACATCTGTCCAGACAGCCAGACAGAGACATCTGTCCAGACAGCCAGACAGAGACATCTGTCCAGACAGCCAGAGACATCCGCCCAGACAGTCCAGACAGAGACATCCGTCCAGACAGCCAGACAGAGACATCCGTCCAGACAGTCCAGACAGACAGAGACATCCGTCCAGACAGCCAGACAGAGACATCTGTCCAGACAGCCAGACAGAGACATCTGTCCAGACAGCCAGACAGAGACATCCGTCCAGACAGCCAGACAGAGACATCCGTCCAGACAGCCAGACAGAGACATCCGTCCAGACAGCCAGCCAGAGACATCCGTCCAGACAGCCAGCCAGAGACATCCGTCCAGACAGCCAGCCAGAGACATCTGTCCAGACAGCCAGCCAGAGACATCTGTCCAGACAGCCAGACAGAGACATCTGTCCAGACAGCCCAGAGACATCTGTCCAGACAGCCAGAGACATCCGTCCAGACAGACATCCACAGACAGAGACATCCGTCCAGACAGCCAGACAGAGACATCCGTCCAGACAGCCAGACAGAGACATCCGTCCAGACAGCCAGACAGAGACATCCAGCCAGACAGAGTCCAGACAGCCAGCCAGACAGAGACATCCGTCCAGACAGCCAGACAGAGACATCTGTCCAGACAGCCAGACAGAGACATCTGTCCAGACAGCCAGACAGAGACATCTGTCCAGACAGCCAGACAGAGACATCTGTCCAGACAGCCCAGAGACAGTCCAGACAGACAGAGACATCTGTCCAGACAGAGACATCTGTCCAGAGACAGTCCAGACAGAGACATCCGTCCAGACAGCCAGACAGAGACATCCGTCCAGACAGCCAGACAGAGACATCCGTCCAGACAGCCAGACAGAGACATCTGTCCAGACAGACAGAGACATCGTCCAGACAGCCAGACAGAGACATCTGTCCAGACAGCCAGACAGACATCCGCCAGACAGAGACATCCGTCAGACAGAGACAGCCAGACACAGAGACATCCGTCCAGACAGCCAGACAGAGACATCCGTCCAGACAGCCAGCCAGAGACATCCGTCCAGACAGCCAGCCAGAGACATCCGTCCAGACAGCCAGCCAGAGACATCTGTCCAGACAGCCAGCCAGAGACATCTGTCCAGACAGCCAGAGACATCTGTCCAGACAGTCCAGACAGCCAGAGACATCTGTCCAGACAGCCAGCCAGAGACAGCCAGACACAGAGACATCCGTCCAGACAGCCAGACAGAGACATCCGTCCAGACAGCCAGACAGAGACATCCGTCCAGACAGCCAGACAGAGACATCCGTCCAGACAGCCAGACAGAGACATCCGTCCAGACAGCCAGACAGAGACATCGTCCAGACAGCCAGCCAGAGACAGCCAGAGACATCTGTCCAGACAGCCAGACATCTGTCCAGACAGCCAGAGACATCTGTCCAGACAGCCAGACAGAGACATCCGTCCAGACAGAGACAGTCCAGACAGAGACATCTGTCCAGACAGCCAGACAGAGACATCCGTCCAGACAGAGACATCAGACAGAGACATCCAGGCAGCCAGACAGAGACATCCGTCCAGGCAGCCAGACAGAGACATCCGTCCAGGCAGCCAGACAGAGACATCTGTCCAGACAGACAGACAGAGACATCTGTCCAGACAGAGACATCTGTCCAGACAGACAGACAGAGACATCTGTCCAGACAGAGACATCTGTCCAGACAGACAGACAGAGACATCTGTCCAGACAGCCAGACAGAGACATCTGTCCAGACAGCCAGACAGAGACATCTGTCCAGACAGCCAGACAGAGACATCTGTCCAGACAGCCAGAGACATCTGTCCAGACAGCCAGAGACATCTGTCCAGACAGCCAGAGACATCCAGCCAGAGACATCTGTCCAGACAGCCAGAGACATCTGTCCAGACAGCCAGAGACATCTGTCCAGACAGCCAGACAGAGACATCCGTCCAGACAGAGACATCCGTCCAGACAGCCAGACAGAGACATCCGTCCAGACAGCCAGACATCCGTCCAGACAGCCAGACATCCGTCCAGGCAGCCAGACAGAGACATCCGTCCAGACAGCCAGACAGAGACATCCGTCCAGACAGCCAGACATCCGTCCAGACAGCCAGACATCCGTCCAGACAGCCAGACATCCGTCCAGGCAGCCAGACAGAGACATCCGTCCAGGCAGCCAGACAGAGACATCCGTCCAGGCAGCCAGACAGAGACATCCGTCCAGGCAGCCAGACAGAGACATCCGTCCAGGCAGCCAGACAGAGACATCCGTCCAGGCAGCCAGACAGAGACATCCGTCCAGGCAGCCAGACAGAGACATCCGTCCAGACAGCCAGACAGAGACATCCGTCCAGGCAGCCAGACAGAGACATCCGTCCAGGCAGCCAGACAGAGACATCTGTCCAGACAGACAGAGACATCTGTCCAGACAGACAGACAGAGACATCTGTCCAGACAGACAGAGACATCTGTCCAGACAGACAGACAGACAGAGACATCTGTCCAGACAGACAGAGACATCTGTCCAGACAGACAGAGACATCCGGACATGTCCTGACTCCCCACCACCCGAACACGTCCTCCCAACCCTAACACACTCACTCACCCCTACCTTGGATCCATCTACACTGATGATGCGGTAGCTGTTGCGTGTGGAGTCGTAGAAGTAGGAAACGGTGACTGCCTGTTTGCTGGCTGGGACCCAGTTCTTCTTGGTGGTCGGGTCAATCTGGAACACATGGGCCCTGGTGGTGAAGATTGGCTGCTCCCTGCACGAGACGAGGAAGAGACGGAGAGTGGAGGAGAGAGAGAGAAAGAGGAGCGAGAGAGGGAGAGAGGGAAAGAGGAGGAGGAGCGAGAGGGAAAGAGAGGGAAAGAGGAGGAGGAGCGAGAGTGGGGGGGAGGAGGAGCGAGAGAGGGGGGAGGAGGAGCGAGAGAGAGAGGGAGAGAGGGAGAGGGATGAGAAGGAGAAGATTAGGAGACCTCTAGTTTGGGTTGGAAGCTCTAGTAATAAATGGTTTGAGGTGTTAGAAACTCCCATGTATTCTATAGGTCAGTCTAAGAGCACATGCATTAGCGTGGAAATACTGAAAGTAACACAAGTCAAAAACACATAAGAACTAGATGACAGCAGGTCAGGTTCTGTGGTGTGAGTTGAGTACTGGGAGAGATCCAGGTCAGTAGTTTAGCCTGCTGCAGCGTAACATATTCCTGTAGCAGTCACCTGGGATGCCAGATCCTCAGTTTCCCTCCCAGTGGAGAGCAGGTGTTAATGTAACACTAACCCTGGAATCACCTGGCAACCCGCAGCCAATTAGCACTTCATCAGCTCAAGCCTCTCACAGGAGGGAAGGAAAACACACAGGCACTACACGAGCCCTATCACGTTATAGGGAGAAGAAACACCACCACAGACACAGTCTCAGGTGCTCACAGGGTATCAGAGTCCTCCTGGTCAGCTGTTTTAATACCTGGCTGCATTAAGACTAAGGCTGGTAATTGCCGAGGACATCACGATTCCATTTCACCACCGTACTTTAGGTGCGATTCCTTATCACCACCGTACTTTAGGTGCGATTCCAGATTCATTCCAGATTACTTTAGGTCGATTCCTTATCACCACCATACTTTAGGTGCGATTCCAGATCACCACCGTACTTTAGGTGCGATTCCAGATCACCACCGTACTTTAGGTGCGATTCCAGATCACCACCGTACTTTAGGTGCGATTCCAGATCACCACCGTACTTTAGGTGCGATTCCAGATCACCACCTTACTTTAGGTGCGATTCCAGATCACCACCGTACTTTAGGTGCGATTCCAGATCACCACCGTACTTTAGGTGCGATTCCTTATCACCACCATACTTTAAGTGCGATTCTCATAATTCTCAACCAAGATTCTATTGTGATTTGATGTTCCACACATATTGCTCACTATATGTCTGCTGCAGAGAGAAGAGAGACATGAGAAAAGAAAAAAAAAGATCAACATTTAGTTAAGTGTTGAAAACACATTGGCTCACAATTTAAAGATGGAGAACAAGCTATAGGATGAAACATACCTGTGTTTAGGTGCAGGGTCAGACTATTAGAGCTAGCTAACGCTACTTAAAAATTAAACACACACACACACACACACACACACACACAGAGCCTTCGGAAAGTATTCAGACCCCTTGACTTTTTCCACATTTTGTTACGTTACAGCTAAAATGGAAGGTGAACCTTCGCCTCAGTCTGAAGTCCTGAGTGCTCTGGAGCAGGTTTCCATCAAGGAACTCTCTGTACTTTGCTCCGTTCATCTTTCCCCTCGTTCCTGACTAGTCTCCCAGTCCCTGCTACTGAAAAACATCCCCATAGCATGACTCTGCCACCATGCTTCACTGTAGGGATGGTGCCAGGTTTCCTCCAGACATGACGCTTGATATTCAGGCTAAAGAGTTCAATCGTGGTTTCATCAGACCAGAGAATCGTGTTCCTCATGGTCTGAGTCCTTTAGGTGCCTTTTGGCAAACTCCAAGAGGGCTGTCATGTGCCTTTTACTGAGGAGTGGCTTCCGTCTGGCCACTCTACCATAAAGGCCTGATTGGTGGAGTGCTGCAGAGATCGTTGTCCTTCTGGAAGGTTCTCCCATCTCCACAGAGGAACTCTAGAGACCATCATGTTCTTGGTCATCTCCCTGACCAAGGCCCTTCTCCCCCAATTGCTCAGTTTGGCCGGGCGGCCAGCACTAGGAAGAGTCTTTGTGGTTCCAAACATCTTCCATTTAAGAATGATGGAGGCCACTGTGTTCTTGGGGACCTTCAATGCTGCAGAAATGTTTTTGTACCCTTCCCCAGATCTGTACCTCGATACAATCCTGTCTCAGAGCTCTACAGACAATTCCTTCGATCTCATGGCTTGGTTTTTACTCTGACATGCACTGTCAACTGTGGGACCTTATATAGAGAGGTGTGTGCCTTTCCAAATCATGTCCAATCAATTGACTTTACCACAGGTGTACTCCGATCAAGTGGTAGAAACATCTCAAGCATGCTCAATGGAAACAGGATGCACCAGATCTCAAATTTCGAGTCTCATAGCATAGGGGCTGAATACTAATGTAAATAAGGTATTTTTGCTTAAAAAAAAAAAAGATAAAATATGCAAAACAAATGGGAAACACCTGTTTTTGCTTTGTCATTATGGGATATTATGTGTAGTGGCTGAGGATGTTTTTTATGTCATCCATTTTAGAATGAGGCTGTAACGTAACAACATTACGAAAAAGTAGAGCGGTCTGAATACTTTCAGAATGCACAGTATATCTAAAATATATATATATATATATATAAATAAATAAAAAATAAAAATATATAAATAAATAAATATATACATTTGAAGAAAAAATATAAATATATAATATAAAATATATATATATATATATAAATATAAATATATAATATAAATATATATATATATATATAAATATAATATATATATATATAATATATAATAATAAATATATATAAAAATAATATATAGATAAATAAATATATATAAATAATATATAACATCCAAATACATCCATAATATATAAATCGAAAACAGATTATTGATGAAGGATATAAGGAGGCTATATAACTGTGCAGCTCAACAGAAGGGCTATAGTTAATAAATATTATATCCATATAATAAATAAATATATAAAATATAAATATATAATATAAATATATATATATAAATATAAATATATATATATATATAAATATATATAAATAAATATATATAAATAAATATATATAAATACAATTATATATATATACAGTGCAGCTCAACAGAAGGATATAGTTATATATATATATTTATACAGTGCAGCTATAACAGATTTATATATTTATATATTTATATATATATATTTATACATAAGGGCTACAGTTAGTATACTTCTACAGTCCAGCTCAACAGAAGGACTACAGTTAGTCGACTTTATAGTGCAGCTCAATAGAAAATAAATAATAATTCAAAAATAAATAAAAATATATATAGATAGAAGATAGATACAATAAATAAATAAATAATGCTCCAGCATCCAACAGATCCAGGACGACAGGCCAGGGGTCGAAAACAGATTATTGATGACAGAAGGACTACAGAGGCTGACGAAGTCCAGCTCAACAGAAGGGCTACAGTTAGTCGACCTACAGTCCAGCTCAACAGAAGGGCTACAGTTAGTCGACCTACAGTCCAGCTCAACAGAAGGACTACAGTTAGTCGACCTACAGTCCAGCTCAACAGAAGGACTACAGTTAGTCGACCTACAGTCCAGCTCAACCGAAGGACTACAGTTAGTCGACCTACAGTCCAGCTCAACAGAAGGACTACAGTTAGTCGACCTACAGTCCAGCTCAACTGAAGGACTACAGTTAGTCGACTTCTACAGTCCAGCTCAACAGAAGGGCTACAGTTAGTCGACCTACAGTCCAGCTCAACAGAAGGGCTACAGTTAGTCGACTTCTACAGTCCAGCTCAACAGAAGGACTACAGTTAGTCGACTTCTACAGTCCAGCTCAACAGAAGGACTACAGTTAGTCGACCTACAGTCCAGCTCAACAGAAGGACTACAGTTAGTCGACTTCTACAGTCCAGCTCAACAGAAGGACTACAGTTAGTCGACTTCTACAGTCCAGCTCAACAGAAGGACTACAGTTAGTCGACTTCTACAGTCCAGCTCAACAGAAGGGCTACAGTTAGTCGACTTCTACAGTCCAGCTCAACAGAAGGGCTACAGTTAGTCGACTTCTACAGTCCAGCTCAACAGAAGGGCTACAGTTAGTCGACTTCTACAGTCCAGCTCAACAGAAGGGCTACAGTTAGTCGACTTCTACAGTCCAGCTCAACAGAAGGCTACAGTTAGTCGACTTCTACAGTCCAGCTCAACAGAAGGCTACAGTTAGTCGACTTCTACAGTCCAGCTCAACAGAAGGGCTACAGTTAGTCGACCTACAGTCCAGCTCAACAGAAGGGCTACAGTTAGTCGACCTACAGTCCAGCTCAACAGAAGGGCTACAGTTAGTCGACTTCTACAGTCCAGTTCAACAGAAGGGCTACAGTTAGTCGACCTACAGTCCAGCTCAACAGAAGGACTACAGTTAGTCGACCTACAGTCCAGCTCAACAGAAGGACTACAGTTAGTCGACTTCTACAGTCCAGCTCAACAGAAGGGCTACAGTTAGTCGACCTACAGTCCAGCTCAACAGAAGGGCTACAGTTAGTCGACCTACAGTCCAGCTCAACAGAAGAGCTACAGTTAGTCGACTTCTACAGTCCAGCTCAACAGAAGGGCTACAGTTAGTCGACCTACAGTCCAGCTCAACAGAAGAGCTACAGTTAGTCGACTTCTACAGTCCAGCTCAACAGAAGGACTACAGTTAGTCGACCTACAGTCCAGCTCAACAGAAGGGCTACAGTTAGTCGACCTACAGTCCAGCTCAACAGAAGGGCTACAGTTAGTCGACCTACAGTCCAGCTCAACAGAAGGGCTACAGTTAGTCGACTTCTACAGTCCAGCTCAACAGAAGGGCTACAGTTAGTCGACTTCTACAGTCCAGCTCAACAGAAGGGCTACAGTTAGTCGACTTCTACAGTCCAGCTCAACAGAAGGGCTACAGTTAGTCGACTTCTACAGTCCAGCTCAACAGAAGGGCTACAGTTAGTCGACTTCTACAGTCCAGCTCAACAGAAGGGCTACAGTTAGTCGACTTCTACAGTCCAGCTCAACAGAAGGGCTACAGTTAGTCGACCTACAGTCCAGCTCAACAGAAGGCTACAGTTAGTCGACCTACAGTCCAGCTCAACAGAAGGGCTACAGTTAGTCGACCTACAGTCCAGCTCAACAGAAGGGCTACAGTTAGTCGACCTACAGTCCAGCTCAACAGAAGGGCTACAGTTAGTCGACCTACAGTCCAGCTCAACAGAAGGGCTACAGTTAGTCGACTTCTACAGTCCAGCTCAACAGAAGGACTACAGTTAGTCGACCTACAGTCCAGCTCAACAGAAGGGCTACAGTTAGTCGACCTACAGTCCAGCTCAACAGAAGGGCTACAGTTAGTCGACTTACAGTCCAGCTCAACATGGTGCATAAAATAACACACAACTCGTCGTGACCTTGACACGAATGGGGTACGGCAGCCGACGACCTTACAGAGTTCCACTTCTGAGAGAATGCCAAGAGTGTCATCAACGCAACGCTGTCATCAACGCAACGCTGTCATCAACGCAAAGGGTGGCTACTTTGAAGAATCTAAACTCTCAAATATATTTTGATTTGTTTAACACTTTTTTGGTTACTACATGATTCCATATGTGTTATTTCATAGTGTTGATGTCTTCACTATTATTCTACAATGTAGAAAATAGTAAAAATAAAGAAAAACCCTTGAATGAGAAGGTGTGTCCAAACAGACTGGTACTGTGTGTATATAAACACTTTCTGTTGTTTTATAAATCCATATTTGGAGTCAAATATCGATATAATATCATCCAAAAATATCACGATATGTCTATCAACTCCATTCCCCCCCATCAATAATTAAGACGGTTTAAACCTCTGCAGCCCCCTGGTCCCTGTGTGTGTACTGTTGTCGTCTGGTGGACATCTGTTAGGAAGATTATCAACTGTGATTCTTGCATTTCGGACATCATCAAGGGCGTAGGCAACAAGGACGTAGGCAACAAGGACGTAGGCAACAAGGACATAGGCAACAAGGACATAGGCAACAAGGACATAGGCAACAAGGACATAGGCAACAAGGACATAGGCAACAAGGACATAGGCAACAAGGACATAGGCAACAAGGACATAGGCAACAGGACATAGGACAAGGATAGGCAACAAGGACATAGGCAACAAGGACATAGGCAACAAGGACATAGGCAACAAGGACATAGGCAACAAGGACATAGGCAACAAGGACATAGGCAACAAGGACATAGGCAACAAGGACATAGGCAACAAGGACATAGGCAACAAGGACATAGGCAACAAGGACATAGGCAACAAGGACATAGGCAACAAGGACATAGGCAACAAGGACATAGGCAACAAGGACATAGGCAACAAGGACATAGGCAACAAGGACATAGGCAACAAGGACATAGGCAACAAGGACATAGGCAACAAGGACATAGGCAACAAGGACATAGGCAACAAGGACATAGGCAACAAGGACATAGGCAACAAGGACATAGGCAACAAGGACATAGGCAACAAGGACATAGGCAACAAGGACATAGGCAACAAGGACATAGGCAACAAGGACATAGGCAACAAGGACATAGGCAACAAGGACATAGGCAACAAGGACATAGGACAAGGCAACATAGGACATAGGCAACAAGGACATAGGCAACAAGGACATAGGCAACAAGGACATAGGCAACAAGGACATAGGCAACAAGGACATAGGCAACAAGGACATAGGCAACAAGGACATAGGCAACAAGGACATAGGCAACAAGGACATAGGCAACAAGGACATAGGCAACAAGGACATAGGCAACAAGGACATAGGCAACAAGGACATAGGCAACAAGGACATAGGCAACAAGGACATAGGCAACAAGGACATAGGCAACAAGGACATAGGCAACAAGGACATAGGCAACAAGGACATAGGCAACAAGGACATAGGCAACAAGGACATAGGCAACAAGGACATAGGCAACAAGGACATAGGCAACAAGGACATAGGCAACAAGGACATAGGCAACAAGGACATAGGCAACAAGGACATAGGCAACAAGGACATAGGCAACAAGGACATAGGCAACAAGGACATAGGCAACAAGGACATAGGCAACAAGGACATAGGCAACAAGGACATAGGCAACAAGGACATAGGCAACAAGGACATAGGCAACAAGGACATAGGCAACAAGGACATAGGCAACAAGGACATAGGCAACAAGGACATAGGCAACAAGGACATAGGCAACAAGGACATAGGCAACAAGGACATAGGCAACAAGGACATAGGCAACAAGGACATAGGCAACAAGGACATAGGCAACAAGGACATAGGCAACAAGGACATAGGCAACAAGGCAACAAGGACATAGGCAACAAGGACATAGGCAACAAGGACATAGGCAACAAGGACATAGGCAACAAGGACATAGGCAACAAGGACATAGGCAACAAAAAGGCAACAACATAGGCAACAAGGACATAGGCACAAGGACAAGGCAACAAGGACATAGGCAACAAGGACATAGGCAACAAGGACATAGGCAACAAGGACATAGGCAACAAGGACATAGGCAACAAGGACATAGGCAACAAGGACATAGGCAACAAGGACATAGGCAACAAGGACATAGGACATAGGCAACAAGGACATAGGCAACAAGGACATAGGCAACAAGGACATAGGCAACAAGGACATAGGCAACAAGGACATAGGCAACAAGGACATAGGCAACAAGGAAGGACATAGGCAACAAGGACATAAGCAACAAGGACAACAACAAGGATAGGCAACAAGGACATAGGACAAACAAGGTTAGGCAAAAGGACATAAGCAACAAGGACATAGGCAACACGTAGGCAACATAGGCAACAAGGACGTAGGCAACAAGGACATTAACAACAAGGACGTAGGCAACAAGGACAGGCAACAAGGACGTTTTAAAAGGCCGTAGGCAACAAGGACGTAGGCAACAAGGACGTAGGCAACAAGGACGTAGGCAACAAGGATGTAGGCAACAAGGACATAGGCAACAAGGACATAGGCAACAAGGATGTAGGCAACAAGGATGTAGGCAACAAGGATGTAGGCAACAAGGATGTAAGATTTACATGTAAAAGGCTACATATTCCACAGCCTATCAGAGGGGGGGAAATGACTGACATCAGTCGACTTTTCAAATCAATGTGAAAACGGGTATTAAATAGCATCTAGATGACCCAGATTGGATTATAATGCCATTTGAAGGATACAGCTTCAGGCATCTCTCCCAGCATGACTACTTTCCATTAGGGACAAATTAACTCACAACCTCTCTGTTAGTCAGGAACCATTTGGACAACGACTAACATGAGGGACAATCACAGCGACACACACACATTTAAAATGTCCTCTTCGATCGACCGTCTGTTCAAAATGTGGCCTGCCGGAGTAACACAGTCATCATTCCCAGGACTACATTAGGCCACATTAACTCAACCTCTGTTTTGGACAATCACACACACTTTTAAAATGCCCTCTTAGTACCACAGGAGTCCACAGGCTTGGTCAACACTAGATGGGATGTTATAAAGGACTACAGGCTTGGTCAACACTAGATGGGATGTTATAAAGGACTACAGGCTTGGTCAACACTAGATGGGATGTTATAAAGGACTACAGGCTTGGTCAACACTAGATGGGATGTTATAAAGGACTACAGGCTTGGTCATCACTAGATGGGATGTTATAAAGGACTACAGGCTTGGTCAACACTAGATGTTATAAAGGACTACAGGCTTGGTCAACACTAGAGATGTTATAAAGGACTACAGGCTTGGTCATCACTAGATGGGATGTTATAAAGGACTACAGGCTTGGTCATCACTATGGGATGTTATAAAGGACTACAGGCTTGGTCAACACTAGAAGGGATGTTATAAAGGACTACAGGCTTGGTCAACACTAGATGGGATGTTATAAAGGACTACAGGCTTGGTCAACACTAGATGGGATGTTATAAAGGACTACAGGCTTGGTCAACACTAGATGGGATGTTATAAAGGACTACAGGCTTGGTCAACACTAGATGGGATGTTATAAAGGACTACAGGCTTGGTCAACACTAGATGGGATGTTATAAAGGACTACAGGCTTGGTCATCACTAGATGGGATGTTATAAAGGACTACAGGCTTGGTCAACACTAGATGGGTTATAAAGGACTACAGGCTTGGTCAACACTAGATGGGATGTTATAAAGGACTACAGGCTTGGTCAACACTAGATGGGATGTTATAAAGGACTACAGGCTTGGTCAATACTAGATGGGATGTTATAAAGGACTACAGGCTTGGTCAACACTAGATGTTATAAAGGACTACAGGCTTGGTCAACACTAGATGTTATAAAGGACAAAGTGGCAGTAAAGTGACATTATCATTGAAACAGATATGAGTCATTTCCTGTCTGTCAGAGTGAGCTAGAGACAGCCAATAGGATCTACCTCCTGGCAGACAGACCAGTCTCTTCTCTTCTTCTCTCCTCCTGTCCTATTCTCAGAGGGCTTTGTACGTGTGTGTGGGTGGGGGGAAGGGGGGTTGACACACTCATGCAGAAAGCAAGATGTGTGTGGGTGTGGCCACGCTCCCATCTCCCAGTAGACAGTCAGTGTTCAGTAAACACACAGGCTGAACATGCAGTGCAGAGTCAGTCAGTCAGCCAGTCAGCCAGTCAGCCAGTCAGCCAGTCAGCCAGTCAGCCAGCCAGTCAGTCAGTCAGCCAGCCAGTCCGTCCATCCTCACCTGGTCCTGCCACAATACAACACCACCTTTCCATCCCTTCCTGTTACCACACTTTCTGTGGTTATATTTACATACTTGATTTAAAAAAATTCAAACCAGGAAATCAAACCAATGTAAAATGCAGCATGTGATTGTAGTGTGGGTGTGTGTGTGGTACCTGTAGGACTCCATGTGGGAGAGAGTGCACACACACACACACACTTTCATTCTATTTCAGCACAGCTTTATTGATAAGTACCCAGAGGGCGATAGGCATCACTCCACAGGGCAGCAGAGATGTTTTCATATTCCATCCCTACTAAGGTATCCTGGCAGGAAATAGATCTATACTAGCAGGACATAGATCTATACTAGAAGGTATCCTAGCAGGACATAGATCTATACTAGGAGGACATAGATCTATACTAGGAGGTATCCTAACAGGACATAGATCTATACTAGGAGGACATAGATCTATACTAGGAGGACATAGATCTATACTAGGAGGTATCCTAGCAGGACATAGATCTATACTAGGAGGACATAGATCTATACTAGGAGGACATAGATCTATACTAGGAGGACATAGATCTATACTAGGAGGACATAGATCTATACTAGGAGGTATCCTAGCAGGACATAGATCTATACTAGGAGGACATAGATCTATACTAGGAGGTATCCTAACAGGACATAGATCTATACTAGGAGGACATAGATCTATACTAGGAGGACATAGATCTATACTAGGAGGTATCCTGGCAGGACATAGATCTATACTAGGAGGACATAGATCTATACTAGGAGGACATAGATCTATACTAGGAGGACATAGATCTATACTAGGAGGACATAGATCTATACTAGGAGGTATCCTAGCAGGACATAGATCTATACTAGGAGGTATCCTAGCAGGACATAGATCTATCCTAGGAGGACATAGATCTATACTAGGAGGTATCCTAGCAGGACATAGACATAGATCTATCAAGGATACAAGGAGGTATCCTAGCAGGACATAGATCTATACTAGGAGGTATCCTAGCAGGACATAGATCTATACTAGGAGGTATCCTAGCAGGACATAGATCTATCCTATCAGGACATAGATCTATACTAGGAGGTATCCTAGCAGGACATAGATCTATACTAAGAGGACATAGATCTATACTAGGAGGTATCCTAGCAGGACATAGATCTATCCTATCAGGACATAGATCTATACTAGGAGGTATCCTAGCAGAACATAGATCTATCCTAGGAGGTATCCTAGCAGGACATAGATCTATACTAGGAGGTATCCTAGTAGGTCATAGATCTATCCTAGGAGGTATCCTAGCTGGACATAGATCTATCCTAGGAGGTATCATAGCAGGACATAGATCTATACTAATAGGTATCCTAGCAGGACATAGATCTATACTAGCAGGACATAGATCTATACTAGGAGGTATCCTAGCAGGACATAGATCTATACTAGCAGGACATAGATCTATACTAGGAGGTATCCTAGCAGGACATAGATCTATACTAGCAGGACATAGATCTATACCAGGAGGTATCCTAGCAGGACATAGATCTATACTAGCAGGACATAGATCTACACTAGGAGGTATCCTAGTAGGTCATAGATCTATCCTAGGAGGTATGATAATGTTCCATTTACTCCATTATAATGAGCCTGTCCTCCTATAGCTCCTCCCACCAGCTCCTCTGTTGTATATGTGTGTGTGTGTTTATCCAAGCAGGGAATGTCCTCCTATAGCTCCTCCCACCAGCTCCTCTGTTGTATATGTGTGTGTGTTTATCCAAGCAGGGAACGTCCTCCTATAGCTCCTCCCACCAGCTCCTCTGTTGTATATGTGTGTGTGTTTATCCAAGCAGGGAATGTCCTCCTATAGCTCCTCCCACCAGCTCCTCTGTTGTATATGTGTCCCACCAGCTCCTCTGTTGTATATGTGTGGTTTATCAAGCAGGGAATGTCCTCCTATAGCTCCTCCCACCAGCTCCTCTGTTGTATATGTGTGTGTGTTTATCCAAGCAGGGAATGTCCTCCTATAGCTCCTCCCACCAGCTCCTCTGTTGTATATGTGTGTGTGTTTATCCAAGCAGGGAACGTCCTCCATAGCCCCACCAGCTCCTCTGTTGTATAATGTGTTTAACAAGCAGGGAAGCTAATGCTGCTGTTAGCTTGCTGTTATTTGCATATCTCATGGCTTTGATCTGCCTCCCAGCGATATGGAGCGTTCTTGGTGTGTGTCTGTTCCTCACAGCGTTCTGGGTGTGTGTCTGTTCCTCACCAGCGTTCTGGGTATGTGTGTGTGTGTATCCAAGAGTGTGTTCTGTGGCTCTCGTAGGGTGCTGATTATGTGTGTCTGTTCCCACAGCGTTCTCTGTGTGTGTGTGTGTGTGTGTGTGTCCAAGTGTGGGTGTGTCCTGTGTGTTCTGTCTATGGCTCTAGCATACAGTGCTGATTATGTATGTCTGTAGCTCACAGCAGAGGGCTGAGCAGTGAAAACATTCTTAGGTAAGATGAAAGAGAAGAATTAGACATCTTATTAAACTTTCATGATCTGGTCTGACAAATCAGTGTGGAAACCATGCTCCTCCTCTTAAAACACACACACACACACACAGTTCCTGTTCATACACACGCTCACAAATGCACCGCAGACACACACCTCTCATGTTAGATCTGTCAAGCATGCACACTTCCTCACGTTCACACACTACAGTACTCACACTACAGTACACACTACAGTACACACTACAGTACACACTACAGTACTCACACACCCTTCACACTAAATCTGTGCATGCACACTTCCTCACGTTCACACACTACAGTACACACTACAGTACACACTACAGTACACACTACAGTACACACTCAGTACACACTGGCTACACACTACAGTACTCACACTACAGTACACACTACAGTACACTACAGTTACAGTACACACTACAGTACTCACACTACACACTACAGTCACAGCAGTACACACTACAGGGCACAGCAGTGAAAACATTCTTACAGTAAGATGAAAGAGAAGAATTAGACATCTTATTAAACTTTCATGACACTACAGTCTGACAAACACACTACAGTAAACCATGCACCTCCACACTACAAACACTACACACACACACAGTTCCTGTTCATACACACGCAGTACACAAAGCACAGTACACACACTCACACACACCTCTCATGTTACACACTGTCACAGCATGCACACACTCACAGTACACACTACAGTACACACTACAGTACACACTACAGTACACACTACAGTACTCACACACCCTTCACACTAAATCTGTCAACAGCCGGTTCAGAGAATAGTAGTTCAGTTGGCTGGATTAATGCATTCACTGAATCTCTCCTCACTCTCTTTCCTTACGCCCCGCTACCTCTCGCCCCCGCTACCTCTCGCCCATGCTACCTCTCGCCCCCGCTACCTCTCGCCCCCGCTACCTCTCGCCCCCGCTACCTCCCGCCCCCGCTACCTCCCGCCCCCCTCCGCCCCCTCTTCCTCTCGCCCCCGCTACCTCCCCCCCCCGCTACCTCCGCCCCCGCTACCTCTCGCCCCCTCTTCCTCTCGCCCCCGCTACCTCTCGCCCCCCGCTACCTCTCGCCCCCTCTACCTCTCGCCCCCTCTACCTCTCGCCCCCGCTTCCTCTTGCCCCTTCTACCTCTCGCCCCCTCTACCTCTCGCCCCCTCTTCCTCTGCCCCCTACCTCTTCCTCTCGCCCCCTACCCCGCCCCTCTTCCTCTCGCCCCCTCTTCCTCTCGCCCCAGTTCTTGTACTACAGAACATTAAAGGTGAATACACAAAGTTCTAGAGCAACTACAGACAGACGCTAGGACAGACGGACGCTAGGACAGACGGACGGACGACGCTAGGACAGACAGCTAGGACAGACAGACGCTAGGACAGTCAGACGCTAGGACAGTCAGACGCTAGGACAGTCAGACGCTAGGACAGACAGACGCTAGGACAGACAGACGCTAGGACAGACAGACGCTCATACAGACGGACGCGCGGACAGACGGACCGCTCGGACAGACACTAGACAGACGGACGCTCAGACAGACGCACCGCTAGGACAGACACTAGGACGGACAGACGCTCAGACAGACAGACCGCTAGGACAGACGGACCGCTAGGACAGATGGACCGCTAGGACAGACAGACGCTAGGACAGACGGACGGACGCTAGGACAGACGGACGGACGCTAGGACGGACAGCAATGGGCCATTGAGCTAATAATGTCATCAGGATTATTGTCCTCAAAGAAATTAAATCCTTCCTAATAAATTCACTGTCCTGATAATCCTAATCTGAACTGTAATCTGCTTGGAAAAATACCCTTTATGCAGATCACTGTTGTGCTGTTTTCAACAGGGGCAGGCGCACAGACACAGAAAGACCTGACCTTTTGAACAAGATGGCGCTGACAGACACAGAAAGACCTGACCTTTTGAACAAGATGGCGCTGACAGACACAGAAAGACCTGACCTTTTGAACAAGATGGCGCTGACAGACAGAAAGACACCTTTTGAAAGACGCTGACAGACACAGAAAGACGTGACCTTTTGAACAAGATGGTGACAGACAGAAAGACCTGACCTTTTGAACAAGATGGTGCTGACAGACCTGACCTTTTGAACAAGATGGGCTGACAGACCTGACCTTTTGAACAAGATGGCGCTGAGACACAGAAAGACCTGACCTTTTGAACAAGATGGCGCTGGCAGACGCAGAAAGACCTGACCTTTTGAACAAGATGGCGCTGGCAGACGCAGAAAGACCTGACCTTTTGAACAAGATGGCGCTGACAGTCTCCCTGTTTCTATCTCCTAGCCAACTACCTAGAAGCATTTCTCTGCACCTGCTGTAACATCTGATAGACAGAGTACACAACCAATACACTTTGATTTAGCATTCAGTCTGGCTGGACCCAGATATAGCACACACACACACACACACACACACACACACACACACACACACACACACACACACACACACACACACACACACACACACACACACACACACAACCTTTTACATTACCTCTGTCTGGAGCCAGCTATAATAGATATTACATCTGTCTGTACACACACACACACACACACACACACACACACACACACACACACACACACACACACACACACACACACACACACGTTATCCATGCCCACAACATTCAAAAACACAGGGCAGACATGGAGATAAATAAGACCAACTACAGTAGTCTCTCAACACAGCCACACCACATCAGTCAGATGGGCAGAGAACACAGTGTAATATATAGGAGCAGAACAATTACATGACAGATGACAAGAGTAGCTGAACCTGAGGCTGTCACATGGAGGCCATTTGTATAGTGTTTTCGGATCTACGCCCCCCAACTGGTGCGGCTCATTTACAGGTCAGTGGGTAATGAGCTCTCCTCTAGAGAACCAGGTCTGTCTGTCCGTCTCTCCTCTAGAGAACCAGGTCTGTCTGTCTGTCTGTCTGTCTGTCTGTCCATCTGTCCGTCTGTCCGTCTCTCCTCTAGAGAACCAGGTCTGTCTGTCTGTCTGTCCGTCTCTCCTCTAGAGAACCAGGTCTGTCTGTCTGTCTGTCCGTCTCTCCTCTAGAGAACCAGGTCTGTCTGTCTGTCTGTCCGTCTCTCCTCTAGAGAACCAGGTCTGTCTGTCTGTCTGTCTGTCCATCTCTCCTCTAGAGAACCAGGTCTGTCTGTCTGTCTGTCTGTCCGTCTCTCCTCTAGAGAACCAGGTCTGTCTGTCCGTCTCTCCTCTAGAGAACCAGGTCTGTCTGTCCGTCTCTCCTCTAGAGAACCAGGTCTGTCTGTCTGTCTGTCTGTCCGTCTCTCCTCTAGAGAACCAGGTCTGTCTGTCTGTCTGTCTGTCTGTCTCCTCTAGAGAACCAGGTCTGTCTGTCGTCTCTCTAGAGAACCAGGTCTGTCTGTCTGTCTCTCCTCTAGAGAACCAGGTCTGTCTGTCTGTCTGTCTAGAGAACCAGGTCTCTCCTCTAGAGAACCAGGTCTGTCTGTCCGTCTCTCCTCTAGAGAGCCAGGTCTGTCTGTCCGTCTCTCCTCTAGAGAACCAGGTCTGTCTGTCTCTCCTCTAGAGAACCAGGCCTGTCTGTCCGTCTCTCCTCTAGAGAACCAGGTCTGTCTGTCTGTCTGTCTGTCTGTCCGTCTCTCCTCTAGAGAGCCAGGTCTGTCTGTCCGTCTGTCTGTCCGTCTCTCCTCTAGAGAACCAGGTCTGTCTGTCCGTCTGTCTGTCCGTCTCTCCTCTAGAGAACCAGGTCTGTCTGTCTCTCCTCTAGAGAACCAGGCCTGTCTGTCCGTCTCTCCTCTAGAGAACCAGGTCTGTCTGTCTGTCTGTCCGTCTCTCCTCTAGAGAACCAGGTCTGTCTGTCTGTCTGTCCGTCTCTCCTCTAGAGAACCAGGTCTGTCTGTCCGTCTCTCCTCTAGAGAACTAGGTCTGTCTGTCCGCCTCTCCTCTAGAGAACCAGGTCTGTCTGTCCGCCTCTCCTCTAGAGAACCAGGTCTGTCTGTCCGTCTCTCCTCTAGAGAACCAGGTCGGTCTGTCCGTCTCTCCTCTAGAGAACCAGGTCTGTCTGTCCGTCTCTCCTCTAGAGAACCAGGTCGGTCTGTCCATCTCTCCTCTAGAGAACCAGGTCGGTCTGTCCGTCTCTACTCTAGAGAACCAGGTCGGTCTGTCCGTCTCTCCTCCAGAGAACCAGGTCTGTCTGTTCGTATCTCCTCCAGAGAACCAGGTCTGTCTGTTCGTATCTCCTCCAGAGAACCATCTCCTCCAGAGAACCAGGTCTGTCTGTCTGTTCGTCTCTCCTCCAGAGAACCAGGTCTGTCTGTCCGTCTCTCCTCTAGAGAACCAGGTCTGTCTGTCCATCTCTCCTCTAGAGAAGCAGGTCTGTCTGTCTGTCCATCTCTCCTCTAGAGAAGAAGGTCTGTCTGTCCGTCTCTCCTCTAGAGAACCAGGTCTGTCTGTCCGTCTCTCCTCTAGAGAACCAGGTCTGTCTGTCTGTCCGTCTCTCCTCTAGAGAACCAGGTCTGTCTGTCTGTCTGTCTGTCTGTCCATCTGTCCGTCTGTCCGTCTCTCCTCTAGAGAACCAGGTCTGTCTGTCTGTCTGTCCGTCTCTCCTCTAGAGAACCAGGTCTGTCTGTCTGTCTGTCCGTCTCTCCTCTAGAGAACCAGGTCTGTCTGTCTGTCTGTCCGTCTCTCCTCTAGAGAACCAGGTCTGTCTGTCTGTCTGTCTGTCTGTCTGTCTGTCTGTCTGTCCATCTGTCCGTCTGTCCGTCTCTCCTCTAGAGAACCAGGTCTGTCTGTCTGTCTGTCCGTCTCTCCTCTAGAGAACCAGGTCTGTCTGTCTGTCTGTCCGTCTCTCCTCTAGAGAACCAGGTCTGTCTGTCTGTCTGTCCGTCTCTCCTCTAGAGAACCAGGTCTGTCTGTCTGTCTGTCCGTCTCTCCTCTAGAGAACCAGGTCTGTCTGTCTGTCTGTCTGTCCGTCTCTCCTCTAGAGAACCAGGTCTGTCTGTCCGTCTCTCCTCTGTCTGTCTGTCCGTCTCTCCTCCTAGAGAACCAGGTCTGTCTGTCTGTCTGTCCGTCTCTCCTCTAGAGAACCAGGTCTGTCTGTCCGTCTCTCCTCTAGAGAACCAGGTCTGTCTGTCTGTCTCTCCTCTAGAGAACCAGGTCTGTCTGTCTGTCTGTCCGTCTCTCCTCTAGAGAGCCAGGTCTGTCTGTCCGTCTCTCCTCTAGAGAACCAGGTCTGTCTGTCTCTCCTCTAGAGAACCAGGCCTGTCTGTCCGTCTCTCCTCTAGAGAACCAGGTCTGTCTGTCTGTCTGTCTGTCTGTCCGTCTCTCCTCTAGAGAGCCAGGTCTGTCTGTCCGTCTGTCTGTCCGTCTCTCCTCTAGAGAACCAGGTCTGTCTGTCCGTCTGTCTGTCCGTCTCTCCTCTAGAGAACCAGGTCTGTCTGTCTCTCCTCTAGAGAACCAGGCCTGTCTGTCCGTCTCTCCTCTAGAGAACCAGGTCTGTCTGTCTGTCTGTCCGTCTCTCCTCTAGAGAACCAGGTCTGTCTGTCTGTCTGTCCGTCTCTCCTCTAGAGAACCAGGTCTGTCTGTCCGTCTCTCCTCTAGAGAACTAGGTCTGTCTGTCCGCCTCTCCTCTAGAGAACCAGGTCTGTCTGTCCGCCTCTCCTCTAGAGAACCAGGTCTGTCTGTCCGTCTCTCCTCTAGAGAACCAGGTCGGTCTGTCCGTCTCTCCTCTAGAGAACCAGGTCTGTCTGTCCATCTCTCCTCTAGAGAACCAGGTCGGTCGGTCTGTCCATCTCTCCTCTAGAGAACCAGGTCGGTCTGTCCGTCTCTACTCTAGAGAACCAGGTCGGTCTGTCCGTCTCTCCTCCAGAGAACCAGGTCTGTCTGTTCGTATCTCCTCCAGAGAACCAGGTCTGTCTGTTCGTATCTCCTCCAGAGAACCAGGTCTGTCTGTTCGTATCTCCTCCAGAGAACCAGGTCTGTCTGTCTGTTCGTCTCTCCTCCAGAGAACCAGGTCTGTCTGTCCGTCTCTCCTCTAGAGAACCAGGTCTGTCTGTCCATCTCTCCTCTAGAGAAGCAGGTCTGTCTGTCTGTCCATCTCTCCTCTAGAGAAGAAGGTCTGTCTGTCCGTCTCTCCTCTAGAGAACCAGGTCTGTCTGTCCGTCTCTCCTCTAGAGAACCAGGTCTGTCTGTCTGTCCGTCTCTCCTCTAGAGAACCAGGTCTGTCTGTCCGTCTGTCCGTCTCTCCTCTAGAGAACCAGGTCTGTCTGTCCGTCTGTCCGTCTCTCCTCTAGAGAACCAGGTCTGTCTGTCTGTCCATCTCTCCTCTAGAGAAGCAGGTCTGTCTGTCCGTCTCTCCTCTAGAGAACCAGGTCTGTCTGTCCGTCTCTCCTCTAGAGAACCAGGTCTGTCTGTCTGTCTGTCCGTCTCTCCTCTAGAGAACCAGGTCTGTCTGTCTGTCTGTCTCCTCTAGAGAACCAGGTCTGTCTGTTCGTCTCTCCTCCAGAGAACCAGGTCTGTCTGTCCGTCTCTCCTCTAGAGAACCAGGTCTGTCTGTCCGCCTCTCCTCTAGAGAACCAGGTCTGTCTGTCCGCCTCTCCTCTAGAGAACCAGGTCTGTCTGTCCGTCTCTCCTCTAGAGAAGCAGGTCTGTCTGTCCGTCTCTCCTCTAGAGAAGCAGGTCTGTCTGTCTGTCCGTCTCTCCTCTAGAGAAGCAGGTCTGTCTGTCCGTCTCTCCTCTAGAGAAGCAGGTCTGTCTGTCCGTCTCTCCTCTAGAGAACCAGGTCTGTCTGTCCGTCTCTCCTCTAGAGAACCAGGTCTGTCTGTCCGTCTCTCCTCTAGAGAACCAGGTCTGTCTGTCCATCTCTCCTCTAGAGAAGCAGGGTCTGTCTGTCCATCTCTCCTCTAGAGAAGCAGGTCTGTCTGTCTGTCCGTCTCTCCTCTAGAGAACCAGGGTCTGTCTGTCCGTCTCTCCTCTAGAGAACCAGGTCTGTCTGTCCGTCTCTCCTCTAGAGAACCAGGTCTGTCTGTCCGTCTCTCCTCTAGAGAGCCAGGTCTGTCTGTCCGCCTCTCCTCTAGAGAACCAGGTCTGTCTGTCCGCCTCTCCTCTAGAGAACCAGGTCTGTCTGTCCGCCTCTCCTCTAGAGAACCAGGTCTGTCTGTCCGCCTCTCCTCTAGAGAACCAGGTCTGTCTGTCCGCCTCTCCTCTAGAGAACCAGGTCTGTCTGTCCGTCTCTCCTCTAGAGAACCAGGTCCGTCTGTCTGTCCATCTCTCCTCTAGAGAACCAGGTCTGTCTGTCCATCTCTCCTCTAGAGAACCAGGTCTGTCTGTCCATCTCTCCTCTAGAGAACCAGGTCTGTCTGTCTGTCTGTCTCTCCTCTAGAGAACCAGGACTGAGACACTGTGCCTGTCCACACTGCCTGTCCCCACTGCCTGTCCGTCTCTCCTCTAGGGAACCAGGACTGAGGCACTGTGCCTGTCCCCACTGCCTGTCCCCACTGCCTGTCCGTCTCTCCTCTAGGGAACCAGGACTGAGGCACTGTGCCTGTCCACACTGCCTGTCCACACTGCCTGTCCCCACTGCCTGTCCCCACTGCCTGTCCGTCTCTCCTCTAGGGAACCAGGACTGAGGCACTGTGCCTGTCCACACTGCCTGTCCACACTGCCTGTCCACACTGCCTGTCCACACTGCCTGTCCCACTGCCTGTCCGTCTCTCCTCTAGGGAACCAGGACTGAGGCACTGTGCCTGTCCCCACTGCCTGTCCCCACTGTCTGTCCCCACTGCCTGTCCACACTGCCTGTCCACACTGCCTGTCCACACTGCCTGTCCCCACTGCCTGTCCCCACTGCCTGTCCATTTGTCTGGTTTCTCTGTATGTCCAGACACTATTTCTTGGCCTTAACACTGAAAGACCATGTTTGCTTTGCTCTGTTAATGTGATCCGGAGGTTCAGTACGAACGTTGTGACGCAATAGCAGAGCCTCCAGATGCTAAAATCAAGCTCACCACGCACCTCCCAAATTGCGTAGCAATGCGGAGGGCTCCGTATCAGAGTTTATGTTAGGAAAATGTGGAGCCGGACATTTCACCAGTAACATTTTAAATTCACCGGACCCATATGCATTGAGTGTGTAACCTGATCAAGGCGTCCACCCACAGTGCTCAGAAATCACATTTAGATTAAGGTCATTCATATTAACAGAACATGCAAGTCGAGGACACATCGATGTGTGGTCCTTCTTACTGAATTCTGATGTGCACTTTGAACATGTTACAATAATTGTCCACATTTACTTTTCCTCAGGTCAACAAAACGAGTAACGAACAGCTAAATCACTAGCCTTTGTCAATATACTATAGTAGAAAAGTTGACCTATTCTATTGGTCAGGTTGTGGAGAAATACATAGCCCATTACATAACAGACTCTGGGACAGTTGTGGGACGATAGATCCCAGATTCATACAACCAGTAAGGCCTGGGATACATAAAACCACCATGTTAAAGAGCAAATGAGTCTGATGCAACAGATCTGAGCGTTCAGCTTAAAATGTTGATCAATTATTATTTCTTCACATTATAAGTGCAGTAAGGCAGTAGGCCACACTAGGCAGTAGGCCGCACAAGGCAGTAGGCCGCACAAGGCAGTAGGCCACAAGGCAGTAGGCCGCACAAGGCAGTAGGCCACAAGGCAGTTGGCCATGCGGGAATGTTCGTACCATAATGCAATTAGCAGGAAAACCCCCGTTGTCAAAATGACACTGCACATACGAGCTGTTTCATGTGACAGATAAAATATCTGTTCCAAATGTAGAAAGAGATGAGATCTAATAGGCTAACTTGAAGCAAGGTAAGACACGTTCAGTATGTATCAATGACTCTCTGAGGTCATTAAAGATCCCATGGCACTTATCGTAAGAGTAGGGGTGTTAACCCGGTGTCCTGGCTGAATTCCCAATCTGGTCCTCAAACCATCACGGTCACCTAATAATCCCCAGCTTCCAATTGGTTCATTCATCCCCCTCCTCTCCCCTGTAACTATTCCCCAGGTCGTTGCTGCAAATGAGAACATGTTCTCAGTCAACTTTACCTGGTAAAATAACGGATAAATAAATAAATTCAAACGTTCAGGTTTCAAACTATTAAGTATAAAATGTTTTCTAGATGCGTTCTGACTCCAGCTCATTGCAATGTGGTGTGACGCGCTGATGAGGCCGGCCTTCCATTGGCGTCTGATCTTTAAAAGCACCACAAGATGCAGTAACAGCAGCTCTTGAGGTTTCTGATGGATTTTCCACTCGAAGTCTCTGTCTGTACGGTGTAATAATATACTGTGCACGCGTCAATTTCATTCCACTAAATTATGCAAATTAACCTATAGACCGATAAGCAAATGTATTTACAATGACTGGTATTTCCATCAATGAAGAGGCTAAAAGGCATTCTTTTCTTCTTCTCACGAACAGTTGGCCCAGCGACAGTTTTATTTAAAATCGGCTTTAAAAAGAACTGTAATCAGACAAAAGCCGGCTATTTTGGGCTAATGGAAACTCTGCGTTGACATGATTGGTTGACGGTAGGTGTCAACACAAACTCACTTTCTTGACAACTTCACAACAGCTCTGCTCCGCAGTATGAATGCCTTGACGTGTGCATGGCTGTGAATGTGTTAGGGTCAGTTAGCGTGTCGTGCTAACCTCTGTAGAGCAGCAGCACCATGTTAGGGTCAGTTAGCGTGTCGTGCTAACCTCTGTAGAGCAGCAGCAGCGTGTTAGGGTCAGTTAGCGTGTCGTGCTAACCTCTGTAGAGCAGCAGCACCGTGTTAGGGTCAGTTAGCGTGTCGTGCTAACCTCTGTAGAGCAGCAGCACCATGTTAGGGTCAGTTAGCGTGTCGTGCTAACCTCTGTAGAGCAGCAGCACCGTGTTAGGGTCAGTTAGCGTGTCGTGCTAACCTCTGTAGAGCAGCAGCACCGTGTTAGGGTCAGTTAGCGTGTCGTGCTAACCTCTGTAGAGCAGCAGCACCGTGTTAGGGTCAGTTAGCGTGTCGTGCTAACCTCTGCAGTGCAGCAGCACCAGGCATTAGCTACCTCAGAGGAATAAGAAACCGGCAGGAAGGCAGTAATGTTAAGTAATGCATGAATAAGCTTCATCCTCTATCTGGTCTTTACTCTCAAGTCTTGGTAATGTTTTAGTTGACTCGCCACTGACGCCATATTCCCCATACAGTATATAACACAGAGAGATCAGTCAGGAGCATATTCCCCATACAGTACATAACACAGAGAGATCAGCCAGGAGCATATTCCCCATACAGTACATAACACAGAGAGATCAGCCAGGAGCATATTCCCATACAGTATATAACACAGAGAGATCAGCCAGGAGCATATTCCCCATACAGTACATAACACAGAGAGATCAGACAGGAGCATATTCCCCATACAGTACATAACACAGAGAGATCAGCCAGGAGCATATTCCCCATACAGTACATAACACAGAGAGATCAGCCAGGAGCATATTCCCCATACAGTACATAACACAGAGAGATCAGTCAGGAGCATATTCCCCATACAGTACATAGCACAGAGAGATCAGACAGGAGCATATTCCCCATACAGTACATAACACAGAGAGATCAGCCAGGAGCATATTCCCCATACAGTACATAACACAGAGAGATCAGCCAGGAGCATATTCCCCAGCATATTCCCCAGTGACAGTACATAACACAGAGATATAGGATAGGATATATGTCAGAGAGCTTGATGAACTAGTAGGGGATCCAACTGCTTAGGGAACAAGACAGTTTCAGGATGGTGTGTTTAGTTGTTCTAAGTATATGACTATATCATGGAGAGAGAGAGAGAGAGAGAGAGACTCCCAGCCATATATATTAAGCAGCATATGGGGCTGGAACTGTGATATAGTATAAAGACTTTTGGTCATGTCATATTTGTATTCTGTAGGCAATCTCTGCACAATACATACCTGTACAGATACAATCTCTGCACAATTACATACCTGTACAGATACAATCTCTGCACAATACATACCTGTACAGATACAATCTCTGCACAATACATACCTGTACAGATACAATCTCTGCACAATTACATACCTGTACAGATACAATCTCTGTACAATACATACCTGTACAGATACAATCTCTGCACAATACATACCTGTACAGATACAATCTCTGCACAATTACATACCTGTACAGATACAATCTCTGCACAATACATACCTGTACAGATACAATCTCTGCACAATTACATACCTGTACAGATACAATCTCTGCACAATACATACCTGTACAGATACAATCTCTGCACAATACATACCTGTACAGATACAATCTCTGCACAATACATACCTGTACAGATACAATCTCTGCACAATACATACCTGTACAGATACAATCTCTGCACAATTACATACCTGTTCAGATACAACCTGTACATACCTGTACAGATACAATCTCTGCACAATACATACCTGTACAGATACAATCTCTGCACAATTACATACCTGTACAGATACAATCTCTGCACAATACATACCTGTACAGATACAATCTCTGCACAATACATACCTGTACAGATACAATCCCTGTATTGACCATTGGTCGGTCAATAGGGTTATTAGCTGGTGGTTTTAGGTCTGTTTGCTGTCTAGCAGTGTGTCAGTGAGAGAACAACCTGACCTACATTCTACAATCTAGATTAGAACCTTGAACCATTCTAAAGTGATTCCAGAACCATTCCAGTTGTATTCCTAAAAAAACCACCATCAGATTACACACCCCATTTAACAATCAAATGTGGGGCTTTAACTTTGGGTGAGAGAACACTGTCACTGTAAATGAGTTGCAATATATAATCAGTAAATCTAAAGGTGAGCTGTGACTGCTGGCGGCACAGTTCAATGAACCAACAGCTCAACAATACCAGTACTGAAGTCATAAAGCAGACGAATCAGGACTTTACCTGGCTGAGCAGACAGGCAGCCTGGAACATTCCTTAAATACCTGACGAGAGGGAACTATTTGAATGTTGCTGCACCTGTTCCAGATATGAAAACACATGAAATAGTCGCTGCGCAGGCACACACACACACACACAGTCCGGAGAACTTTAAGAAACAGAATATATTTGTCCTGGGATATGTTCAGTGCACTAGTCACAGTGGCTGATGAAGTGTGTGACAAACCTGCCGCAGTGGGAGAAAGCAGAGCCTCTTTCCACAGTGACGATAGCACAGGGACATTTTCAGAGGTTCTCCAGGGACAATACTGTTGTGTAAACATGCACAAAAAAATGATCCCGTCTCGAGTGCTAACTACGTGGTGCATGACCCTCCACCTGACAGTTGCCCCCCTCTAAGCAGGACGGTGTAGACAGGAGTGTTTGTATTGGTAATAGCTGAAACAGAATAGTTATCCTACAGTATAAATGGTAATAGCAGGAAGGTGGAAACAGAATAGTTCAGCCCAACACTCCTACAGTATAAATGGTAATAGCAGGAAGGTGGAAACAGAATAGTTCAGCCCCAACACTCCTACAGTATAAATGGTAATAGCAGGAAGGTGGAAACAGAATAGTTCAGCCCAACACTCCTACAGTATAAATGGTAATAGCAGGAAGGTGGAAACAGGATAGTTCAGCCCAACAAACACTCCTACAGTATAAATGGTAATAGCAGGAAGGTGGAAACAGAATAGTTCAGCCCAAACACTCCTACAGTATAAATGATAATAGCAGGAAGGTGAAACAGAATAGTTCAGCCCAAAACTCCTATAGTATAAATGGTAATAGCAAATCAATGTTTTTTTTTTTAAATAGCTGACGTGTGGACATTTAAATATGGACATTTTCCTGATATTTTAGACTTGTGTTATTGAGCTCTTACCTGAAATTGAACCAACAGCCTGTTACATTCTGTCCGAGCTGCCTGCCGGCTACACTGAGCCGCGTAAAACTATGGAATCCCTTCCCCGACACCATTAAATTAAATTAAAAACATTGATAGTATTGCAGAAAAGGTTTGATATGCGCAAGTCAAAAAACTATGTCAGTAAAACATTTTAGATAATTGATGATACAAAATAGAATATGTTTTCTCATTTGTAACATTGTGTGGTGATTTCAGAGGTGGCACCACAGGTCCCAGAGTGGTGGGGGGGGTTGTTTTCCTGGGGACCAGAGTTTTTCCTGGTCTGGTAGGCTACCCTAACCAAATAAAATCAGCTGTAAAAAGGGGTTTTATATGTGCTATTGTAACGGTGTGAAACGGCTAGCTTAGTTAGCGGTGGTGCGCGCTAAATAGCGTTTCAATCGGTGACGTCACTCGCTCTGAGACCTTGAAGTAGTGGTTTCCCCTTTGCTCTGCAAGGGCCGCGGCTTTTGTGGAGCGCTGGGTAACAATGCTTCGAGGGTGACTGTTGTTGATGTGTGCAGAGGGTCCCTGGTTCGCGCCCGGGTATAGGCGAGGGACGGTCTAAAGTTAGACTGTTACACTATGATGGGACCATGATTTACATCACAGGTTCTGTCTAAAGCAGAACCTCTTTTCAACATTTCTCAATATTTGTTATTAAACTCAATCCAAAGTGCTGGGGGTAAATGCCAGCTTGCCACCAGTTTGCTGGCAGTCCTGTTGTGCTGATCTCTGCAACGTGGAGAGATGAAAATAACCTCACAACGCTACAAATGAAGAAACAGAACCTATGTATTTTATTTTGGGTGGCAGGAATGGGCTTCCATATAAAACAACTCCCCGGTGAATTATACTCTGCAAATGTTTGTGAATTGTTGAGCTATTCAAGAATGTAATATGGTTTGGTTGTAATTATTAATACTGTAATATGGTTTGGTTGTAATTATTAGGAGTTATATTGTAGGGGCATGAAGAGTTGCTTGCTTAACCTTAGCTAGTAGCTAACTAGTCAGTCAGTAGAATAGTTTGCAATGCTTTGCCATGCTTTGCCTCCTGGCTATTGGCTACTGTGACATTTTTGAGCTGAAACTCAAGAACGTCAACCGAACCCTCTCTCGGCTCGTAAACATTCCAGTCGCTAATGTGAATTGAAAGTGTATGTACTGTACTTCACCCCTCTCCCCTTTCGCCCTTACCCTTCCCCTCTCCCCTCTCACCCTTCCCCTCACCCTCTCATCCTTCCCCTCACCCCTCCCCTCACCCCTCTCATCCTTCCCCTCACCCCTCCCCTCACCCCTCTCGGCCTTCCCCTCACCCCTCCCTCACCCCTCTCGGCCTTCCCCTCTCGCCCTTACCCTCACCCCTCTCCTCCTCACCCCTCTCGGCCTTCCCCTCACCCCTCTCCTCACCCCTCTCGCCCTTACCCTCACCCCCCCTCACCCCTCTCGGCCTTCCCCTCACCCCTCTCGGCCTTCCCCTCACCCCTCTCGGCCTTCCCCTCACCCCTCTTGGCCTTCCCCCCTCACCCCACCCCTTTCCCCTCCCCTCCAGCTCTTCCACTCCCCCTCTCCTCACCCCTTTCCCCTCCCCTCCAGCTCTTCCACTCTCCTCACCCCTTTCCCCTCCCCCTCACCCCTCTCCTCACCCCTTTCCCTCTTCCCTCCCCTCCAGCTCTTGCCCTCATCCCTTTCCCTCTTCCCTCCCCTCCAGCTCTTCCCCACTCACCCCTCTCCTCACCCCTTTCCCTCTTCCCTCCCCTCCAGCTCTTCCCCTCACCCCTTTCCCTCTCCCCTCCCCTCCCGCTCTTCCCCTCCTCTCATTTCTCTTCTGGCTGTACTGATAAGAACACAGAGGAACTGACTTCTGTATGTGTAGCACCTCTAAAGGATGAATGAACAAAGGACTGTTTCATCCCAAATATCCCGGAAAAGAGAGGTACGAGGTTGCGAACAACAGAGATCTGGGTCACTCACTGAAGAGAGGTACGAGGCTGCGAACAACAGAGATCTGGGTCACTCACTGAAGAGAGATACGAGGCTGCGAACAACAGAGATCTGGGTCACTCACTGAAGAGAGGTACGAGGCTGCGAACAACAGAGATCTGGGTCCCTCACTGAAGAGAGGTACGAGGTTGTGAACAACAGAGATCTGGGTCACTCACTGAAGAGAGGTACGAGGCTGCGAATAACAGATCTGGGTCCCTCACTGAAGAGAGATACGAGGCTGCGAATAACAGATCTGGGTCCCTCACTGAAGAGAGGTACGAGGCTGCGAATAACAGATCTGGGTCCCTCACTGAAGAGAGGTACGAGGCTGCGAATAACAGATCTGGGTCCCTCACTGAAGAGAGGTACGAGGCTGCGAATAACAGATCTGGGTCACTCACTGAAGAGAGGTACGAGGCTGTGAACAACAGAGATCTGGGTCCCTCACTGAAGAGAGGTACGAGGCTGCGAACAACAGAGATCTGGGTCACTCACTGAAGAGAGGTACGAGGCTGCGAATAACAGATCTGGGTCCCTCACTGAAGAGAGGTACGAGGCTGCGAATAACAGATCTGGGTCACTCACTGAAGAGAGGTACGAGGCTGCGAATAACAGATCTGGGTCCTCACTGAAGAGAAAGGCTGCGAATAACAGATCTGGGTCCTACTGAAGAGAGGTACGAGGCTGCGAATAACAGATCTGGGTCACTCACTGAAGAGAGGTACGAGGCTGCGAATAACAGATCTGGGTCACTCACTGAAGAGAGGTACGAGGCTGCGAACAACAGATCTGGGTCACTCACTGAAGAGAGGTACGAGGCTGCGAATAACAGATCTGGGTCACTCACTGAAGAGAGGTACGAGCTGCGAACAACAGAGATCTGGGTCACTCACTGAAGAGAGGTACGAGGCAATAACAGATCTGGGTCACTCACTGAAGAGAATGAGGCTGCGAATAACAGATCTGGGTCACTCACTGAAGAGAGGTACGAGGCTGCGAATAACAGATCTGGGTCACTCACTGAAGAGAGGTACGAGGCTGCGAATAACAGATCTGGGTCACTCACTGAAGAGAGGTACAGGCTGCGAATAACAGATCTGGGTCACTCACTGAAGAGAGGTACGAGGCTGAATAACAGATCTGGGTCCTCACTGAAGAGAGGTCCCGAGGCTGCGAATAACAGATCTGGGTCACTCACTGAAGAGAGGTACGAGGCTGCGAATAACAGATCTGGGTCACTCACTGAAGAGAGGTACGAGGCTGCGAATAACAGATCTGGGTCACTCACTGAAGAGAGGTACGAGGCTGCGAATAACAGATCTGGGTCACTCACTGAAGAGAGGTACGAGGCTGCGAATAACAGATCTGGGTCACTCACTGAAGAGAGGTACGAGGCTGCGAATAACAGATCTGGGTCACTCACTGAAGAGAGGTACGAGGCTGCGAATAACAGATCTGGGTCACTCACTGAAGAGAGGTACGAGGCTGCGAATAACAGATCTGGGTCACTCACTGAAGAGAGGTACGAGGCTGCGAAAACAGATCTGGGTCACTCACTGAAGAGAGGTACGAGGCTGCGAACAACAGATCTGGGTCACTCACTGAAGAGAGGTACGAGGCTGCGAACAACAGATCTGGGTCCCTCACTGAAGAGAGGTACGAGGTTGGAATAACAGATCTGGGTCACTCACTGAAGAGAGGTACGAGGTTGCGATAACAGATCTGGGTCACTCACTGAAGAGAGGTACGAGGCTGCGAATAACAGATCTGGGTCACTCACTGAAGAGAGGTACGAGGTTGTGAATAACAGATCTGGGTCACTCACTGAAGAGAGGTACGAGGCTGCGAACAACAGAGAAGAAGAGAGATACGAGGGAATAACAGATCTGGGTCCCTCACTGAAGAGAGGTACGAGGCTGCGAATAACAGATCTGGGTCCCTCACTGAAGAGAGGTACGAGGCTGCGAACAACAGAGATCTGGGTCCCTCACTGAAGAGAGGTACGAGGCTGCGAACAACAGATCTGGGTCCCTCACTGAAGAGAGGTACGAGGCTGCGAATAACAGATCTGGGTCCCTCACTGAAGAGAGGTACGAGGCTGCGAATAACAGATCTGGGTCCCTCACTGCATATATTTGGACAGAACACAAAAAAAACATTTCCTGTTTTTTGGAAAGCATTCATTTTTCAACAGTAATTATTTTTAAACTCTACACCAAACAGCACCTTACTGTCTAAAATATGACTATCTGAAAAAATACAGATCATTCTGCTTTTTGGAACACGTTGACTTTGACGCAGCGGAGTAATTTCTCGTCTGTGACCGAGGAACAGTGAACAAAGAATTATAGCCCTCTGTTAATTCAAATCAATAATTGAAATGAATTATCATTAGTGAAATGAATAAAGGTCGTCAGACAGATGAGGGAAGTCTTTCTGGTCTGTTACTGCCGCCCGAATGAGCAGCTTGTGTGTGTGTGTGTGTGTGTGTGTGTGTGTGTGTAGTCTGACAGTTGGTGTGTAGCCAGGCAGCAGATCCCAGCTCAGTGGGATAACAGTGATACCACCACCTGTGTGTTAATCCAAACAACTGCTCCGTTTCACTAATGATGTCATGGGGTCAGAGGGTAGGTTTGAGTCCCAAATGAATCCCTATTCCTAAATAGTGCACTATTTACAACAAGAGCTCTATGGGCCCTGGTCAAAAGAAGTGCACTATATAGGGAATAGGATGCCATTTTGGGATGCGAGATTCAGATAGAAATGTATCGTATAGAACAGACATGATTATGTTGTCATATAGAATAGACAACCTGCCATCTCTACACATGACATTTCTATCTGTTCCAATGTTGTAAAAAATGGCAGCATCTTGACTCAGTAAGTCCCTGGTGAGATGAGTCAGCTAGAGATCACAGGGTTCATGTTTTGGTGATTTGATGTTTACTTACTGCATCACTTGTGGTCACTGACAGAAAAGAGGAGAGAAGAGGAGGGGAGCAGAGGAGAGAGAACGGGAGGGGAGGAGGAGAGAGAGGAGAAAGGGAGGAAGAGGAGGAGAGAGGAGGAGAAGAGAGAGGAGAACGGGAGGGGAGGAGGAGAGAGAGGAGAAAGGGAGGAAGAGGAGGAGAGAGAGAGGAGAAGAGAGAGGAGAACGGGAGGGGAGGAGAAGAGAGAGGAGAATGGGAGGGGAGAGGAGAACGGGAGGGGAGAGGAGAGAGAGGAGAATGGGGAGGAGGAGAAGAGGAGGAGAAGGGAGAGAGGAGAGGGGAGGAGGAGGAGAAGAGAGAGGAGAACGGGAGGGGAGGAGGAGAGAGAGGAGAGGGGAGGAGAAGAGGAGGAGGAGGAGAGAGAGAGAGGAGAACGGGGAGGAGGGGAGGAGAGAGAGGAGAGGAGAGAGGGAGGGGAGGAGAGAGAGAGGAGAACGGGAGGGGAGGAGGAGAGAGAGGAGAACGGGAGGGGAGGAGGAGAGAGAGAGGGAGAACGGGAGGAGGAGGAGAGAGAACGGGAGGGGAGGAGGAGAGAGAGGAGAAAGGATGAGGAGGAGGAGGGAGAGAGAGGAGAACGGGAGGGAGGAGAGAGAGAGAGGAGACGGGAGGGGAGGAGAGAGAGAGAGGAGAACGGGGGAGGAGGAGAAGAGAGAGAGGAGAACGGGGAGGAGGAGGAGAGAGAGAGAGGAGAAAGGGAGGAGGAGGAGGAGAGAGAGAGAGGAGAAAGGGAGGAGGAGGAGGAGAGAGAGGAGAACGGGAGGGGAGGAGGAGAGAGAGGAGAACAGGAGGGGGAGGAGGAGAGAGAGGAGAAAGGGAGGGGAGGAGGAGAGAGAGAGGAGAACGGGAGGGGAGGAGAAGAGAGAGGAGAACAGGAGGGAGGAGGAGAAGAGAGGAGGATGGGAGGGGAGGAGAAGAGAGAGGAGAACGGGAGGGGAGGAGAAGAGAGAGGAGAACAGGAGGGGAGGAGAAGAGAGAGGAGAACAGGAGGGGAGGAGAAGAGAGAGGAGAACAGGAGGGGAGGAGAAGAGAGAGGAGAACAGGAGGGGAGGAGAAGAGAGAGGAGAAAGAGGGGAGGAGAAGAGAGGAGAAAGAGGAGGAGAGGAGAAGAGAGGAGAGGAGAAAGGAGTGGAGGGGAGGAGAAGAGAGAGGAGAACAGGAGGGGAGGAGAAGAGAGGAGAGGAGAACAGGAGGGGAGGAGAAGAGAGAGGAGAACAGGAGGGAGGAGAAGAGAGAGTAGAGGAGAAAGGGAGGAGGAGGAGGAGAGAGGAGAAAGAGGGGAGGAGAAGAGAGAGTAGAGGAGAAAGGGAGGAGGAGGAGAGAGGAGAAAGAGAGGGGAGGAGAGGAGAAGAGGGGAGAGGAGAAAGGGAGGAGAGGAGAAGAGGAGAAAGAGAGGAGAAGAGAGGAGAGGAGAAAGGGAGTGGAGGGGAGGAGAAGAGAGGGGAGGAGAAAGAGAGGGGAGGAGAAGAGAGGAGAACGGGAGGGGAGGAGAAGAGGAGAGCAGGGAGGAGAGGAGAAAGGAAGGTGGGAAGGAGGTGAGGAGAGGGCAGTTCCATGGCAGCATCAAGCCATCCCAGATGGCCCAAACCCCTCAACCATCTGGTGAGGAGACGTCTCTCCAATCCTCCACTAGTCTGTCCCCTTTCTTTTAGTAGTCATGGAGTCCTCACTTCATCACTCACTCACTCACTCACTCACTCACTCACTCACCACCACTCACCACCACGACCCTAACACTTCAGTCCTGTCGCTCTCTCTCTCTCTCTCTCCACCATGACCCTAACACTTCAGCCCAGTCTCTCTCTCGCTCAGGCACACGTCACATGACCGTGCTGACCCAAGCCTCACTGTCCTCTCTTGGATCGTATCTTTCCACATCCTCCTATCTAGCAGGTTCCAGCAGCTACGGTGGATGTGGAATCAGGCCCGACCAGTTCAGCTTGGTAGTGTGAAGAATGTTAGGGGTGTGTGAGTACTGGGTAGACAACAGCACAGCCACAATGCCTCCTTGTACGCAGAGCCAGGTCAATGACAATAAGGCCTTTAACTGCTCTTACTTACGCTCTCTCTGGCTGGGGCAGGAGATTAGAATCTAGCTAACCCTGGACACATAGGGTCACAGCCCTCTCAGCTGGTCGACCCTGCATCAGGGTGACAGCCCTCTCAGCTGGTCGACCCTGCATCAGGGTGACAGCCCTCTCAGCTGGTCGACCCTGCATCAGGGTGACAGCCCTCTCAGCTGGTCGACCCTGCATCAGGGTGACAGCCCTCTCAGCTGGTCGACCCTGCATCAGGGTGACAGCCCTCTCAGCTGGTCGACCCTGCATCAGGGTGACAGCCCTCTCAGCTGGTCATGGTCACAGCTCTGTCAGTGAGGACTTACTTTAAATAGAGATCTTCCTCTCTCTGGTGATTTCTCTCTCAGTCTCACACACTATCCCTAGTATTCTCTCATTGTGTCTCCCTCTCTCTCTCTCAATCTCTTTCCGTCCCTCTGCTGATTGTGTCTGTCGTCTGTCTGTCCTCTCAGCCTGACCAGGACAAGAAGAGGTCAGATAGAAACCAGATGCACCATCCGGCTGGTTTCCAGGACAACACAGCTTTTGATCTGCAGTCATTTCCACTACAACTAATGTGACTGTGGTGTTTATGAGTGGCTGATTGGATTCCTATTGTCAATCATAGTCGGTCTATATATTAGGGCTGTACTGCCAATCAATCAGTCTGTCTATACTAGAGGTCGACCGAATATGATTTTTCAAAGCCGGTACAGATTATTGGAGGACCAAAAAAAGCCGATACTGATTAATCAGCCGATTAAAAAATATATATATATGTAATAATGACAAAAAAGCCGATACTGATTAATCAGCTGATTTAAAAAAATAATAATTTGTAATAATGACAATTACAACAATATTGAATGAACACTTATTTTAACTTAATATAATACATCAATAAAATCAATTTAGCCTCAAATAAATAATGAAGCATGTTCAATTTGGTTTAAATAATGCAAAAACAAAGTGTTGGAGAAGAAAGTAAAAGTCCAATATGTGCCATGTAAGAAAGCTAACGTTTAAGTTCCTTGCTCAGAACATGAGAACATATGAAAGCTGGTGGTTCCTTTTAACATGAGTCTTCAATATTCCCAGGTAAGAAGTTTTAGGTTGTAGTTATTATAGAACTATTTATCTCTATACCATTTGTATTTCATATACCTTTGACTATTGGATGTTCTTATAGGCACTTTAGTATTTCCAGTAACATTATAGAGTCTGTCCCTCTCCTCGCTCCTCCCTGGGCTCGAACCAGGAACACAACGACAACAGCCAACCTCGAAGCAGCGTTACCCATGCAGAGCAAGGGGAACAACCACTCCAAGTCTCAGAGCGAGTGACGTTTGAAACGCTATTAGCGCGCACACCGCTAACTAGCTAGCCATTTCACATCGGTTACACCAGCCTAATCTCGGGAGTTGATGGGCTTGAAGTCATAAACAGCTCAATGCTTGAAGCACAGCGAAGAGCTGCTGGCAAAACACACTAAAGTGCTGTTTGAATGAGTGCTTATGAGCCTGCTGCTGCCTACCACAACTCTGTCAGACTGCTCTATCAAATCATAGACTTAATTATAACATAATGAAATACGAGCCTTTGGTCATTAATATGGTCGAATCCGGAAACTATCATCTCGAAAACAAAACGTTTATTCTTTCAGTGAAATCAGGAACCGTTACGTATTTTATCTAACGGGTGGCATCCCTAAGTCTAAATATTCTTGTTACGTTGCAAAACCTTCAATGTTATGTCATAATTACATAAAATTCTGGCAAATTAGTTCGCAATGAGCCAGGCTGCCCAAACTGTTGAATATACCCTGACTCTGCGTGCAATGAACGCAAGAGAAGTGACACAATTTCACCTGGTTAATATTGCCTGCTAACCTGGATTTCTAGTACCAGGCTAAATATGCAGGTTTATGCAAAATATATACTTCTGTGTATTGATTTTAATAAAGGCATTGGTGTTTATGGTTAGGTACACATTGGAGCAACGATACACACCGCATCGATTATATGCAACGCAGGACACGCTAGATAAACTAGTAATATCATCAACCATGTGTAGTTAACTAGTGATTATGATTGATTGATTGATTTTTCTAAGATAAGTTTAATGCTAGCTAGCAACTTACCTTGGCTACTTACTGCATTCGCGTAACAGGCAGTCTCTTCGTGGAGTGCAACAAGAGGCAGGTGGTTAGAGCGTTGGACTAGTTAACCGTAAGTTTGCAAGAATGAATCACTGAGCTGACAAGGTAAAAATATGTTGTTCTGCACCTGAACGAGGCAGTCAACCCACCGTTCCTAGAAGTTCCCCCAATGTATTCCTAGACCAATAAAAAAATGTGTTCCTAACCATCAACCCCACTGTTCCTAGACCAGTCAACCCCAATCAGTTCCTAGACCAAACCCCACTGTTCCTAGACCAGTCAAAAACTGTTCCTAGACCAGTCAACCCCACTGTTCCTAGAAGTCAACCCCACTGTTCCTAGACCAGTCAACCCCACTGTTCCTAGACCAGTCAACCCACAGTTCCTAGACCAGTCAACCCACTGTTCCTAGACCAGTCAACCCACAGTTCCTAGACCAGTCAACCCACAGTTCCTAGACCAGTCAACCCACTGTTCCTAGACCAGTCAACCCACTGTTCCTAGACCAGTCAACCCACAGTTCCTAGACCAGTCAACCCACTGTTCCTAGACCAGTTAACCCACTGTTCCTAGACCAGTCAACCCCACTGTTCCTAGACCAGTCAACCCCACTGTTCCTAGACCAGTCAACCCACAGTTCCTAGACCAGTCAACCCACTGGAACAGACCAGTCAAACAGTTATGGACCAGGTCAACCCACTGTCCTATGGAACAGTCAACCCATGGAACTAGACCAGTCAACCCACAGTTCCTATGGAACAGGTCAACCCACTGTATGGAACACCCACTGTTCCAACCAGTCAACCCACAGTTCTAGACCAGTCAACACTGTTCCTAGACCAGTTAACCCACTGTTCCTAGACCAGTTAACCCACTGTTCCTAGACCAGTTAACCCACTGTTCCTAGACCAGTTAACCCACCGTTGAAGGCCGTCATTGAAAATAAGAATGTGTTCTTAAATGACTTGCCTAGTTAAATAAAAGGTATAAAAATAATAAATCAATAAAAAAATAATCATAAAAATCGGCATCCAAATACCTTGAAATCGGCCCTAATTAATCGGCCGACCTCTAGACTGTACATTAAGGCTGTACTGCCAATCAGTCTGTCTGTACATTAGGGCTGTACTGCCAATCAGTCTGTCTGTACTGCCAATCAGTCGGTCTATACATTGGGGCTGTACTGCCAGAGACGTATGGAACAGGGACGGGTCAACATATGGAACAGGGACGGGTCAACATATGGAACAGGGACGGGTCAACATATGGAACAGGGACGGGTCAACGTATGGAACAGGGACGGGTCAACGTATGGAACAGGGACAGGTCAACGTATGGAACAGGGACGGGTCAACGTATGGAACAGGGACGGGTCAACGTATGGAACAGGGACGGGTCAACGTATGGAACAGGGACGGGTCAACGTATGGAACAGGGACGGGTCAACGTATGGAACTACCATACTGGTATCATCACCATACGGGTCAACGTATGGAACGGGTCAACGTATGGAACAGGTCAACGTATGGAACAGGGACGGGTCAACGTATGGAACAGGGACGGGTCAACATATGGAACAGGACGGGTCAACGTATGGAACAGGTCAACATATGGAACAGGGACGGGTCAACGTATGGAACAGGGACGGGTCAACGTATGGAACAGGGACGGGTCAACCATATGGAACAGGGACGGGTCAACGTATGGAACAGGGACGGGTCAACTATATGGAACAGGGACGGGTCAACGTATGGAACAGGGACGGGTCAACGTATGGAACAGGTCAACGTATGGAACAGGTCTTTATGGAACAGGGACGGGTCAACGTATGGAACAGTCAACATATGGAACAGGGACGGGTCAACGTTTATGGAACAGGACTATATCAACATGGAATAGGTCAACATATGGAACAGGGACGGGTCAACATGGAACAGGGACGGGTCAACTGGTATATGGAACAGGGACGGGTCAACGTATGGAACAGGACGGGTCAACATATGGAACAGGGACGGGTCAACATATGGAACCGGGACGGGTCAACGTATGGAACAGGGACGGGTCAACGTATGGAACAGGGACGGGTCAACGTATGGAACAGGGACGGGTCAACACCCGTATCGATACTCGTTAGTATCGTGACAAGGGAAAAGAAACACAAAGCTGATTTAGCTTCTTTAGGAAAAGATCCCTAATGATGGAAACAGACATTTTGTTGTTCTCATCCAGAGTCCCATTTGTTTATTACCAGGCTATATCACACAATACTTTACATTCAGCAGCTTTAGTACCAGGCTATATCACACAATAATTTACATTCAGCAGCTTTAGTACCAGGCTATATCACACAATAATTTACATTCAGCAGCTTTAGTACCAGGCTATATCACACAATATTTACATTCAGCACCTTTAGTACCAGGCTATATCACACAATACTTTACATTCAGCAGCTTTAGTACCAGGCTATATCACACAATAATTTACATTCAGCACCTTTAGTACCAGGCTATATCACACAATACTTTACATTCAGCACCTTTAGTACCAGGCCTTCTAAAGGACCAAAGAGTTGTCTGTTTGTATCATACTGGTATCACCTGTCGCAGACCGGGCTCTGAATGGCAATCACCAGACCTGGCTATCATCACATAGGAGGCTCACCATACTGGTATTGTCACCAGTACTCACACATCACCATAACATTCTTCAAACTCACCATACTGGTATCATCACCATACTGGTATCATCACCATACTGGTAGCATCACCATACTGGTAGCATCACAGCCCTACTCACCATACTGGTATCATCACCATACTGGTAGCATCACAGCCCTACTCACCATACTGGTATCATCACCATACTGGTAGCATCACCATACTGGTATCATCACAGCCCTACTCACCATACTGGTATCATCACCATACTGGTAGCATCACCATACTGGTATCATCACAGCCCTACTCACCATACTGGTATCATCACCATACTGGTATCATCACCATACTGGTATCATCACAGCCCTACTCGCCATACTGGTATCATCACCATACTGGAATCATCACTATACTGGTATCATCACTATACTGGTATCATCACAGCCCTACTCACCATACTGGTATCATCACCATACTGGTATCATCACAGCCCTACTCACCATACTGGTATCATCACCATACTGGTATCATCACCATACTGGTATCATCACAGCCCTACTCACCATACTGGTATCATCACCATACTGGTATCATCACTATACTGGTATCATCACCATACTGGTATCATCACAGCCCTACTCACCATACGATATGTATTGCCATTCTGGTGATTCTATAAGTATTGTGATTTGATACTGTGATTTTATTGTGATTTGATGTTCCAAACATATTGCTCACTATATATCTGCTGCAGAGAGACCAGAGAGAGCATGAGAAAATTAGTTCTCTCAGTCAGGGAAATAAAAGTGTTGAAAACATGGCGATTCACTATTTAAAAATATGGAGAAATAGATATAGGATGAAAAATACCAGAGTTTTGGTGCAGGTACAACCGGCTAACGCTACCTAGTAAAAATAAATAAATAAAAGTATCAATCAAAGTATCGATATAATATCGTCCAAAGTAATATTGCGATATGTAACTATCAATTCCCCTCCATCACGACTATATATAGTTTACTGTAGTGCAAAACATAAAACACACTGAATGAAAGACAGACAGAGAGAGACAGAGAGAGAGAGGGACACAGACAGAGAGAGAGAGAGAGAGAGAGAGAGAGGGACACAGACAGAGAGAGACAGAGAGAGAGAGAGGGACACAGACAGAGAGAGACAGAGAGAGAGAGGGACATAGACAGAGACAGAGAGAGAGAGGGACATAGACAGAGACAGAGAGAGAGAGGGACACAGACAGAGACAGAGACACAGACAGAGAGAGACAGAGAGAGAAAGAGAGAGAGAGAGAGAGAGAGAGAGAGAGACACACACACACACACACACACAGACAGAGAGAGAGAGAGGGAGAGAGAGGCACCGTAGTTAATCTATAACCCCAGCCTGAAGGGGAAACCAAGGCCAGGACCAACACCACTAAAGATCAATATGTCCACACTCATCTGCCCACTTATCAACAGTCATCTGAACACTATCAATACTATAAATAATTAATCTATTGTGTCATTGCATTATGATTCATGACATTACAAGGCTGTGCTCCCATGTCTGGTTCACACATTCAACTGTAAAAAAGGCACAATCTGTAGTTTAATTTGTGTTTAAAAGTATTGAATAGGCAGGACTGAGCTGTACTCTGACTGGCTGGAATGGAACGGTTTGTTCCGTGGGTTTTGTTTGAGAAGTTACACATATCCCCTTTAAAATGTATCTCCAAGCTTCCCTAGAACTAGATTGTCCAAGGTATTGAGGTTCCCTATTGACACAGTATCAAACTAGATTGTCCAAGGTATTGAGCTTCCCTATTGACACAGTATCAAACTAGATTGTAGGGGAGCTTCCCTATTGACATCCAGTTTCAATTCACTATTCACTTCACTACTGACACCAGTAACAAACTACATTGTCCAAGGTATTGAGCTTCACTACTGACACCAGTATCAAACTAGATTGTCAAGGTATTGAGCTTCACTACTGACACCAGTATCAAACTAGATTGTCCTGGTGTCAGTAGTGAAGCTCAATACCATGGACAATCTAGTTTGATACTGGTGTCAATAGGAAGCTCAATACCTGGACTGACACCAGTATCAAACTAGATTGTCCAAGGTCAGTTGAGCTCAATACCCTACAATCTAGTTTGATACTGGTGTCAATAGGAAGCTCAATACCTTGGACTGACACCAGTATCAAACTAGATTGTCCAAGGTATTGAGCTCCCTATTGACACCAATCAAACTAGATTTGGTACTGGAGCTCCTATTGACACCAGTATCAAACTAGATTGTCCAAGGTATTGAGCTTCCTATTGACACCAGTATCAAACTAGATTGTCCAGGTATTGAGCCTCCCTATTGACACCAGTATCAAACTAGATTGTCCAAGGTATTGAGCCTCCCTATTGACACCAGTATCAAACTAGATTGTCCAAGGTATTGAGCTTCCCTATTGACACCAGTATCAAACTAGATTGT